>NC_142127.1:47590984-47894015 GCF_024610735.1 Ursus americanus
TATCACCACTAATCCACACAAGAATCTGCCAAGAGATTTCAATAACAAGAGGCATATTGTAAGCATTTCTGTCCATCAACAAATCTAACAAATTGATTAAAATGCCAAAGGGACAAAGGTGAAAGCAAATATCAGTGCAAAGACTGAAAGGGACTCACGGCAGTCTTTCTCGTCAGTTCCATCTGAGCAGTCTCTGACGTGGTCGCACCTGTATTCGTTTGGGATACATTCACCATTGGAGCATGTAATTTGATGGCTTGAGCATGTTCTCCCAGCTGTGAAGGGGAAAAGATATTACTTCATAATTACTGCCAAAGACAGACCAATCCATTGACATTTACCAAAGACGAGTGAGGAAATTTGAAAGCAAATGCAAAAGAGTATATTGAACATAAAGTTCATAGGCTTAGAAAGCAGGTTACCCAGCTACACCAAGGTAGACAGCTCATAATGCAAAAGCAAAGGTATTATCATCAGGATACTATCAAAATGCTCACAGAACTGGAGCGCCTGGGTGTCTCAGTCAATCGAGCATCTAACTCTTGATTTCGGCTTAAGTCATGAACGGAGACTCCTGAGATTGAGTCTCGAAGCAGGGGCTCCACACTTAGTGGGGAGTCTGCTTCTCTCTGGCCCCCGCCTCCCCCAACTCCCGCTCACCCATGCATGCATGTGCTCTCTCTCCCTCTCTCTCTCCCTCTTGCTCTCTCTAAAGTAAATAAATAAAACCTTCAAAAAATCTTTTAAAAATGCTCGCGGAATCACATCAACACTCAAGCATGTTAGTGTAGGCAATTATATTATCGACGTGTGTTGAGAATACAATATAGATTGAAACCTATATGGTAAAAGGGATGAATGAAATAAGAATTTTGCAGATATAGGTATTGGCCAGGGATCAGTAAGTTTCCCCCTTGCCGAAATACTTGTTTAAACAAGAAGGATGTATGCAAAAGGGTTACAACAGTGGTTGTTTCTGAGTGATAAAAATATGGGTGTGATTTTTTTCTTTAGAGTTTTCTCTGTTATATGACTTTCTACATTGAATGTGTTATCAGTTTTATAAACAAACTAAACTAGCTTGTTTTTATCCTGTTGATTACAGTAGGTAAAAGCAAGGCATCAGTAGTTTATCAAATTTGCCTCGGGATAAAACCGACCAAATCTAAGGAATTGATGCCGCAAGCATCATGTGAATGCCCTTCTGTAAGCCTGGGGCAGGAATTACCATGGGATTTTTCAACTGTCCACATAAAAAGAGAAGCATTTGGGGAATGGGGAATATGTGATCCACTGAGAAAAGTTATAATCATCAAATGGAAGAAAAAAATTTTCCCCTGAATTTTTACAGAGTTCCCTATACTTGTATACTAAAGATTCTTAGGTTCAGCAAAATTTGGTTTTCTGATGAAATTACCTATCTATTAAGGGGTGTGCCATCATCTAAACTTAAAAACCTTTCTAAAAGACAAGTGGATAATCAATCATAGCTTTAGAGTTGACACTTGAAGATTCAAACATATAAAGGTTACCATGTGATAAGTAAGACATTAAAAACTATCCATAATTACTACCTCTTCCAGTTTAACTGATTATACCTTTCATGTCATCTTGTTCCTTCTTTCTGTTTAATAAAATGATTTCATTATGAATGTGTTATGTAATTCTTGAATAGCAAACATGACTTTTCCAGTCAGTCAATTTCTGACACTTTGACAGTATGATTTCATATTTTCTCCCAGTACCTTATAATTGTAAAATTAGAATAGAACAACTTTTCTAGAAGTCACTTAAATGTCTGAATTCTGCCCAAAGCAGACACAATTTTATCTAAGTAAGGCTAAGATTAATACTTCCTCACTAAATTCCCCTATAATTTACTTAAGTATATATTGCCAATTTCCACATAAAATTAAAGAACTTTTTTTATTCCCAAGAAAGGTAAGTCATGAGTATTTTCAAGCAAAATATGAAGAAAAACTAAATCAAGAGCCAATATTATTCTGAGTATCTTGGCTTTCTTCTTAAACTGAAGCCCAAAGCAATTCTATATTTTGTGCTTAAGATTTCAAAGGGGTTTATGAGGGAGCAATTAAAAGCTCATTCAAACATACAGAAATGATGAATTAAAATTATATGGATTCATCAACCAGTCTGATGCTAGGATTAACTTATTCACTCATTACATAAACATCTACGGAAGGCCTATTACATGCCACAAAGTACACCAACAATGGGAATACAATGATAAATTAAGCACAGTCCCTACCCTCAAGGAGCCCATAGTTTTCTAGGACATATTTCAAGAATTAATTAGAAAGCAATGATGAAAGTGAAGTATGGGCACCCAAGGAATTAACTATAGAAGGATCAGGAAGGAGTGCCTAATTCACTCTGAGATAAGAGCTTCCTTTGAGAGGTAACACCTCACCTGGGTCTTACAGGAGAAGCGGCTAGGTTAACCCCGTCAAAAGGAAAGGAGGACTGTCTAGCAACAAGCATTCAGGCAGCATTGCACAGAGGTCAAAGAGGGACACAGCATGATAAGCCCAAGGGAGCTATAAGCACTGATGTGACCCCACATGGAAATTTCAAGGCATGAACGGCCAAGTGATAGACATGGAAAAATAAGCACCAGCCGTATCTTAGAAGCCACTGTAAACCATGTTAAGGAGTTGGAGCTTTCTTCTTGGGGTGATACACACCAAAGGATGCTGGCAGTAATGATGTAAATGGGAAAGAGGTGAACTTTAGAGGTGTTAGGCCAGAGTTGGTGACTAAATATGGGCAGAAGAATCAAGAATAATTCCAAATTTCTAGCTCGAGTGCCTAAGGGATTGTGATATCCTTTCCATGCTAACTGATTACATCTTCAATGTCACTGACAGCCATCTTTATATTTCCTCTAATAAAATGCCTTCATTATGAAATATGTTTAATAAAATTCTAGATTAACAAGGAAAATGGCCTCAATCTGCCTATTTCTAATAGTTTGAGACTGATGTTGTATTTTCTGCTAGTACCTTAGAGTGAGTTAATTTTATTTCTATGAAAAGTAATTCACGTAGACCAGCAAATACAGAAGGAAAAACCTGGCCAGGGGAGAAGATTATTAACTCCACTTGGGACACCTTGAATTTGAAGCATCCTGGAGATCTCCAACAGGCAGCTGAATATACAAGACTGAAGTGTGGGCAATAAATCTGGGTCATAAGCATAGACTTGGGTACCATCAGCCTATCCAGGGTTACTGAAATCATAAGACTGGTTGAAATTATTCTGGAAAAGTGTAGAGTAAGAGGAATTGCCAAGTGCAGGGTTCTGAGCAACAGCCATACTCCGGGCTGGGCAGAAGAGGAAAACAAAATGGAATGATCAAAGCAGTTCAGAAAAGAACCATAAGTGAGGAGTCACGGCAGCCAAGGTAGTAGTGTCAAGAAGGAGAGAGCGATTGCCAAAGTCAAGTGCAATTGAAAAGTCCATCCAATGATGAGAAGGAAAAGTGTCCACCGTACTTGACAATCAGGAGTTCTCTGGTGACCTTAGGGAATATAGTGGTGGCATATTCTGTAGCTAAAGGATGTCTAATAATGAATTTTATGTCATTAAAAATGCAAGAATCAGGGACGCCTGGGTGGCTCAGTCAGTTAAGCGTCTGCCTTTGGCTCAGGTCGTGATCCCAGGGTCCTGGAATCAAGCCCCTCGATGGGCTCCCTGCTAGGCAGAGGGTCAGCTTCTCCTTCTCCCTCTACTCCTTCCCATGCTCATTCTCATTCTCTCTCTCTCTCTTTCTCAAATAAATAATCTTTTTTTTAAATACAAGATTTACCTTATGAAATCCACATTTAAAATGGTATGTAACATTGCTTATAAATTACTGCTATAAAGTTTTCTCTAGTCTCTTTTCCCAAGCAGTTGTCCTTAGAAGTTTGTATCCCCTCTGTAAAGAAAGTATTATTATTAGCAAGGGGTCATCCACTACATTGGATCACAAGCTACAGCTCAGCTTTCTCCCTACTTTGTTAAGGAAACGAGAAAATGGAATCAAAACGGCATATCTAGCCAAAAGATAAATAACCCATCATTCATTAATTCATTCAGTACCCATTTATCAAAAACCTACTACCTGCTAGACAAAATAACAAGTCTTAGGGATGCAAGCTAAATAAAGCATAGTCACTGCCCTCCAGGGATTCACAGTCTAGCACCATCCTATTGCCACTGAGCCCTCACTATCTACAGATCATCCCTTTTTTCTCCTAGGACTTTTTTTTATCTCCTAGGACTTTTGAGGGGCTAGCCAGAAAATAGTATTGGCCAGATAAATTCCCTACAAAGGTTTTTTCCTGGGCCCTACTATGCCTGACAATTTTAATTCCACCTTTCAGTACTTCTGAGCTTACCATTCCCCAGCTCCCTCTTTCAGACGTGGCAGTCCCCTTTTGCCATTCCACCTCACATCCTGACACATAAGGTCCTGGACCTCATCTGACATGCCATGCTCCTGGTTGGTCTTGATTAGCTCCTGCCCATGCCTTCCTCGGGATTGTCATTTGTCACCACCACCACCCTCCATGGCCCTACACAGTTTGCTAGTTTCCCCTTAATCACTTTGTCCCAAAGATCACCATCCCTTTGCTGGAAGACCCCATGACCAACACTGACAAGCACTCACAGGCTGTTTAATTATACAGTCTTTATTTTAAGTTTAAACCAAAGTCGAACTCATGGGTATTTTGAGAATTTCTATTCTCTTCCTCAAAAGACCCTTGGCCTGACTGAAAAGAGTTCACACTCAATGCTGGACTCAAAAGTCCTGGGCTAAGTTCCAGGCTTTTATAAATGTATCCAGGACCTACCGAAGGCCATAGAATCTCCACTGCTAGCCATAGAATGACTAAACAAGTTCTGACATGAAGTAGTCATCAAAAACATCCGTTTCTTCTTTGATCTTTGTGGGCAATGACTGTAAAAATGCCAACAGGATCTTGGCTGACATCTTAAAAATCAACACAAAGTAATGATAGATGTCCATGATTTGTGGGATGTGCACTTAATGGAACAGAATGTGCAGGAGGCTCAAAGGTGAATGCCACACAACGATCAGAGCTAGCCTCTTTCACAGGACAATTGGGGTCAAGAGCCTGTGGTGGTTGCTTACAGTCTGGTATCTTCTCTCCAATTTCCATCTCAGTCCAACCTAGACTTCTAAAAGGTCTTTGGTTTTTTATTTGGGGGTTTTCTTTTTTGTTGCAGGGGGAGCATCATTACACACACACACACACACACACACACACACACACACACACACACACACAGGGAAAGGATATTATGTTCTCTCTTCTAGATGTTGAAATTAGAATTACAGGGATGTGAAATCCAGGACTTCTACAGCCTTCAGGCAATCACAAAAAGCCAGCAGGCTGAAGACGGCAGAGCAGAAAAGTGGGAGAAAAGTAGCTGATGTTATTGAACTGGGAATGAATCAACCCTGGGACAACACTACATTTAGGCTTCTTATTGTGTAAGATAATAAATTCCCCTTTTGCTTAACTTTTTTGAGTTGTGTTTTGCATTCTTTGCAGCCAAAAACATCCTCATTGATACAGGAATAATCTTAAATTATATGAATATCCTTAACAGAGAAGGCAAAAGAATGATATACATGGCATATTTCTCACATGCTGCCGTCTTGTATTTCCCCAAGATGACTCTCTCATCCAAATTATTTAAGCCCATTTCAAACTCTTTTCCAGTTTGAGCACAAAGAAATTAGAAGTTAAGGGTTTCTTCCAGTTTACTGTCCTGAACCCTGTCAGTGTCCAGGAATGCAGTGGCTGCCAAGTTCCTCCGGATTGCTACCATCTTCCTTCTTGCTGCAGCTCATTCTATGCAGGCTGTACCAGCAGTCACTGAAGCAACAACCACCACTGCCCCCACACAGACCTAGCTACTAGCTCCACTTCCACTTAATCAAAAAGAAGACAGTTTAATCCTGAGGCAGGAGGGATCGAAGGTTTCAATGCAAAGTGCACTGCAGGAGCAAAAGGACCCATCCTGCTGCGAACCACACAAATGAAGATCCCACCTATAGATACCAATAAATGTTTGTTTCTTTATTGAGTGTAACACAATCTTAATTAAATACTGGGAACCCATCCCATTTCCAAAGAGCTGGAGTATATTTATAATTCTTCAGCACATTCAGACTCTCCATATTATCTAGCCCTGAGTGCGACTGTGGCACAGGATCCCCTGTCATTGAAGCTCCAACTCAGCATTTATAAATCATCCCATTGTTATTGCATTTCTAACAGGTCAGATTTTACGTGTCCAGGAGGCCAAAACAAAATCCCTCTATAAACACTTACGACAATGCTGATGTTCATCAGAGCCATCCTCACAGTCCAGGTCGCCGTCACACTCCCAGAAGTTAGGGATGCAGAGACTTTCACCCTGACACAGGAATTGGTCTGACTTGCAAGAAGGGGAAGCTAAAACAAACCAGGAAAGGACTCATTATGTCAAACATCCACCCTACTGTACCAACAAGCAATGCTTACTTCGAAAGAATATATGTCAACTTCTGCTTAATATATTTGATGGCAAACAGTAAACAATCCAATCCAAGAGTCTGTGGACTCTAATCAGCATTCAGTGCCACATAATCTCAGCAATGGCCTCACAACAAACCGATAATCCAAAGCAACACAAAAATACATAATAAAATAAAATAAAAAATAAAAATGAAAATAAAATAAAATAAAAATAAAACAAATAGCCAAAACACATCCATACAAAGCCATGACAAAAAAATACTAAATTTTAAATTTAAATAAAAATTAACCATGAATAGGGGCACCTGGGTGGCACAGCGGTTAAGCGTCTGCCTTTGGCTCAGGGCGTGATCCCGGTGTTCTGGGATCGAGCCCCACATCAGGCTCCTCCGCTATGAGCCTGCTTCTTCCTCTCCCACTCCCCCTGCTTGTGTTCCCTCTCTCGCTGGCTGTCTCTATCTCTGTCGAATAAATAAATTAAAAAAATCTTCAAAAAAAAAAAATTAACCATGAATAATTGTTAAATTAATTGAAATCTTTTGTAATAACTAATAGCAAAGCATCATGATGATATGAAAAAACATGAGATGAATCGAATAATTACTATTTCTACAATTTTCTTGCCTTATGATCTTTGGCAGGTTCCCTGAGCTTCCATGTATGCACCATAAAATGGGAACTATATTTACCTCAAAGTTTGCAATAAAAAATCAGTTATATAACGCATGTGCAAGTGCAGTATAATGTTAGTTGCTATCTCTATTGTCATTGGTACCATTGCTATTATCATTGCTATGGAACATTGTTATACCAACAACTAACTAACCATTTATTTCCCTATCCCAGAATACAAATTTCTTGCTTTTCTGCTCCTAGTGGTTAACCTAAAATGAACTTGGGAAGATCAGAGGAAGTGAACAGACAGCACATGACTATGTCTCTACAAACAGAGCTATTCCCTTGCTCCAAATGTGATTCACACACAGCCTGGCAGCAGTAACATCACGTGGGAGCTTGTAGAAATGCAGAATCTCAGGTCCTACTCCAAACATGGATGCAAACTTGCACTTTAACAAGCTCCCCAGGTGCTCTATTTGTGCATGACAGAGAGCAACCCTCAGTCCGTTTCCCATGGTTAAGAGAACTATAATTTTTTAAACATAAAACCACACCAGCCTCTTCTGTGATCTTTTTGTGTCATTAGCCTAAGTTACACTACGTCGTTTATACAAAAACAGACTCCTCCTTGAATTACAAATCACAGTTGGTGCACAAAATTTCCAGAGTGAATAATCTGAAATAGGCTTATAGGCTTCAGAAAACTACTCACAAATTTGTTTCCATATCAAGGTCATGGGCTAACAGTAAGACAGAAACTAATGTGAACTGAACCCCTTCCTTAAATAATGATTAATGCCATCAGTTCTCTTCAACCACAGAGATCTCAAAAGACTTGAGCCCAGTCCCAAATCTATCACTAAAGGCACAACTTTTTGTCTTTGGTACAGCTGGATTCCCCATGAGGCACTTGTGTTACTCAAAACAGAGCTTAGCCCAGCCCCTCCTCACTTACGGCAGCCAACTTCATCCGAATCATCCAAGCAGTCTCTGGTCCCATCACATCTCCAGGATGCAGAGATACACTGCCCATCTTCACAGCGGAACTGCTCACTTCCACATTCTGCAATTCCACAAGCAAAAGAAAACCAGTTGAAAAACTTACCTACACAGATATTTAACTAAAGAAATACAAATGTTTTATAAAAATGAAAAATTATGCAATGAATTAGTAATCAAAGGAATGTGAATTATTTACAAAATTAGGAAAACATTTTTATAATGATTATTATTATATTATCCATTTCAGGATCTGCAGGAAGAGGTCATTTCTGTACACAGCTGACTAGCATGTACCTTGATGTAACCAATCTAGAAAGAATTTGACAGCATGTATCTTGCTTTTTAAAAGTGCTTATTCTTAGTTCTTTTATTTTTAAAGATTTTACTTATTTACTTATCAGAGAGAGAGAGAGAGAGAGCACAAAAGGGGAGCTGCAGAGGCAGAGGGAGAGGAGCCTCCCTGTTGAGCAAGGAGCCGGATGCGGACTCAATCCCAGGACCCTGGGATCATGGTCTGAGCCAAAGGCAGATGCTTAATCAGCTAAGCCACCCAGACATCCCTTAGTTCTTTTATCTTTAGGGTTTCTTTCCCCCCTAAGGAACTAATCAGAGAATTAGACAAAGATTTATGTATGGAGATTTTAATCACAACATCGCAACATTCTAGATGTTCAATAATAAGAAAAGGATAAAATTTTCTTGTATCTTTATTACATATGAAGAAGTCATTAAAATGGTTATGTAGTACTTTTAAGTGATTTAGATAAATATTTATAATATGTAACAAAGATGAGAATGTATAATTTTACCTATAACAGAGTTACATATGGAGAAAACAGTGTAGAAAAAGACCAGAATGTTAATGGTGGTTATCTCTGATTGATAACATCATGAGTAATTCTCATTTGCCTGACTATGCTTTTTTATTATTTTCAGTTCCCTGCCCTTCATTTTTTTAAGTGCCCTTTTATTACTAAATCATATATAGCAATCTGTGGTTCTTCATTCTTAGATTCAGACCAATATTTGGCTTTTTGTTTAACTACTCTGTAAGATGCCAGATCTGTCAGCTCATCTTTGCAAGCAAACAAACAAATTTTTAAGCCAAAAAAACAAACTAGAGAAAAATCTCTGCACCCAACCAGAGTGCACAAATCTGGCCCCCAAAGTTACTACATTCCCAAGTAGCAGTGATATCTCCTAGTGATACCAGAAAGAGAACAAAACTTAAATAAGTTTATTTCATTCAACCAATATACCCAGCAATTTCCCCAAATCTCCCCAGGGGACTAATTTGGCAGTTGGAAATCCTCTGAGGTTCCCCAAATATCTGACCAGTGACTTATTATGTGCCAAGTAGGAAATTTTTTTAAAGAGATCAGCCAACATCAGCCCAACTTGGAGAAGACTCAAAATTATTCTTTCACAAGCCCAAGGTGGTAGAGGAGTTATTTGGGGGGTTGGAAGAATACAATTATTTTCCCCATGTATTTGAGCAATCATGCTAAATTACCTATTTCAGGTTTTGGCTAATTAACCCGAAATTAGGTAAATATACAGATCAATTACCTACTCCTAAAATAAATAAACAATGTGCTATCCTGACTTGTGTAAATGCAGGCATATCAACAGCATGACATAAACATAGTTAAGTGATCTATTCCTAGGGGATATAGGCTACTTTGTTCATGGAATGTTCAAATCTGATTGTCTGGTAGTGACATCCTGATTTATAATGTATGCTGCAAATGGTCAGAAACTTCCCTTGGCTAAATGGTGGTACCGAGTGGTACAGGAATACGTACACCCAAATACCTTCTATAGACTAATGCACGATGGTGGTTGGTGGTGCAGGTCTGGGGTTGGTGGTGCAGGTCTCTTATCAACTACCTTTAAAACACAACAACCTCCCTTGCAAAAATGCCCCTAAGGAATGTACAAATTCACTCTGGAATCCCAGAACTTCTCATTGGATTTTGTTCTACAAAGCAATATTTCCATGGGAGATTAGGGGCTTTGGAGGTTTTAGCAATTAACAGAACATATATTAAATCACCTTTATCAATTAGGTCTATTGTTAGTAATCCAACAGGATACATTTGTAAGTTCAGTACATTTATCTTCCTTAGTATCTAATAATTTCTGGTTGAAAAACAATAACAATCTAAAGGTCAGTCTACTTACAAAGAGTTTAATATTGCTATGAAAAATAGAAAAGCATAAACTTAGAAACTGAGTATAGAGAAGAAAATAAATTCTCAAAACAATTTATTGCCTGTTATAAAATATATATAATTCTTAAGAAACTTTTATTACAAGTCAAATTTTGTTTATTTTTGCTAAAATATGAAGTTAAACACATCACAAAAAGAACACAAAATAGATACCCAAAAGTCATTTTTTTCAATTACTTCAAAGACAATTACATAAAACACATAAAAAATGAAACTGATAGGGGAAATTTTACAATGAACTCTTCCTACTTAGTGTTTTCTCACATTTGATCTCCCAAATATTTAATTATCTAGAGTAATATATCAAACTCGTTTTACTCAATTTATCAACAGATCCACGATAATTCATCTGTCAAATTCACCCTTTCAATATTCCCTTCCATGCCTGTTATAACTCCCAAGTGACTATTGTTTGGAAATACCTCTCCAGAAAAAACAAACTGATACTTTACCATTGCTGGGTGGCCTCCCAGCAATCAAACAAAATGCTCCACTGGTGTCAGAAGCCTGTCATTCATTTTATTATAAAGGGAGTAGGTGCTATTTAAAAGCAAACTACTAGTGAAAAGCTCTGGGTCAGGTCTAATAACAATTGCAGGTGCCCCTGATTTCAACTCATCTGTATACACTGTATTTGTTTTGTTTTGTTTTGTTTTGTTTTAAGTAAGTAGTCTCTACTCTCAACCCCACCAAAGGTATCTACGCTTTATTATTTAATAATTTGAAGTCCAAAAAAGCAGGGAGAGGGATTTCATACACAGGAGCTGAACAGTTTTTGGAGAAAAAAAAATCTAAATAGAGGAAAATTTAAAACTTTTTTCAACAAATGGTCTCTAAACATTCATATCCAATCAATCCAGTTTTAACCTACAGGTAGTTTTGCAAACAATAACTTTTAGAACTTTAAAATATTTTCCCTGTAATAAGAGCCAAGGAGGAAAACAACCTAATCCACACTGAAATAAAAATCTTTTGTTAAGGGGCGCCTGGGTCGCTCAGTTAAGCATCCAACTCTTAACTTCAGCTCAGGTCATAATCTCAGGGTTGTGAGATCGAACCCTGCATCAGGCTCCATGCTGAGAGTGGAACCTGCTTAAATTCTCTCTCTCCCTCTGCCCAACCTCCCTCTCTCTCTCTCTCTCTCCCTCTCTCTCCCCACCCTAAAATTTAAAAAAAAAAAATCTTTTGTTAAGAACCAGGCAGCCATTGACAAGAAACCATCAGGACCAAATGAACACCCTGCTTCCCCAGCACTAGTCCTGGCCTTTTCCAAGAATCAAAATAGATGGTGCAAAGATGGAAAATACTCATGCGGCACATAAATGGCATGCACATTCTAAGCACTTTGCCAACTTCAAGTCATTTAACTTCCATAACAGTCCTATGAGATAGATGTCATTATTACAAACATTTTACAAACAAAGAACTTGAGGCACAAAGCAGTTCAGTAACTTGCCCAAGATCAAACAGCAAACATGTGCAAAGCAAAGATTTGGACCTGACAGTTCTAGTTCCAGTATCTGCGTTATCTTGACCACTGCTCTGTGTTCCCTTACACCAAAGAAAGAAAGAGAAGAAGCAAAAAGGGAAAGAAAAAGAAATATTTCACCAAGCTCGAGAATGAATGGAAAAACATGACTTTTTTCCAAAGTTGCTATCCACATTAACCAAATTCGTGAACTGGGCTGGTGTGGAATCCATAGCATCCCTATGCTCAGGTAATTCAGTTGGAGAAGAGCAGTCTACCTGGCAACTAACACTGCACATAAAAATTCTTGGGCTTAGGAAAACTTGCTACAATCAAAAGCAACCCAGGGACATCAAAAAAGAGGCTCAATCTCTTCAAGAAAAATTATATTAGACAGAGGAATAAACTTGTTTTCCAACCTTATAAAGCCCCAAACTGGAGAAAAACACGAGTAATCCTTTCTTCATAAATAGCCATATCCCAAGCTTCCTGGTCTATGTGTTGGACTAAGAATGTGTTAAGATACAAGAGAAACAGTTAATGCCTAGAGGAAGGAAGAAGTCCTTTGTTTCTCCAGGAACAGTACTAAATTAAGTACACTACTTTTATATTCTTTACAACCTCTAGCACAGTGTTAGGCACATGTGGGATAGTCAAGCATATTCATCAGGTAATGAAAATTCCTCTTCATAAAACTCAGCCTCTTGGTATCATTATATATATAAAACCATTACATATGTAAAACCATCAAGGCAAGCAATAACAGTTTATTAAGACTTTGTTTGCTATCTTAAATCCACAGAAAGGAAAATAAAATCTGGAATAATTTGAAATTACTTGGAAGAGGAATGCCCAGAAATTTAAGAAAGAAAAAGAAAAATATTGAGCCATATTAAAAGGTCTGATTCTTTTACCCTTTTCTAGTGCAACTTTGTTTTTTCACTCATAAATTATTTTCTCAAAAGAGAAAGGCAAGTCATAGTCAATGGAACATTGTCCAAAGTTAACAGAGTAAGGTAATTTCTATGGCAAATCCTATTTTCAGTTAGATCCTCTTAACATGTGCTGGTCCTTCTAGACTCTTGGTCTACCTGAGGAGGTGCTTGTGCTCTTTTTAAAGATATGTCATGTTAAAGTACATGACATTTTGATAGTCCTACCTTCACTGAGCTCAAAGAAACCAATGTAAGAAGCAATTCCTTAATTCACCCATAATTCTTACTTCACTTTTTCTGTACTTGATTTTTATTCCTTTGACATACTTTTGATGTTTATAAGTTGGGTGATGATTCCCTACAATTCTCACACTTTATCCACACCAACAAGTCCTGTTCCTTTCAAAGACTGAGAGTCACTTGCTTATTTCCAAAACTTTACACAGCAGTCATGACAGCCAAGCGTAACAAATTGGGCGAAGACCCTGCTCTGCCTAATATCAACTGGTGGAATAGTCAAGGGTCGACTGATGGAACTGAAACAAGACATACACAGCAAACCAATCTACGACTCTCTTTCTGTGCAACATTCTAGCTGCCTGGTTTTCCTAACAGGTTGTCAAATAGGAGGCCAGAAATCTTTTTTTTTTTTAATCCAGTTTAGAAGCCACTGAGTTGACTGTTTTTTCCAAATTGTTGTTTCAGAACCCTGATGTCTGATTAGAGCAAACCAGTATTAAGAAGACATTTCAAGAATTCAAGGACTTTGAAGCAAAACTCACAAAGCCACTTGATGAGTGATCATGTACACACATCATTTAAGTGCAGTTAAAAAAAAAAAAACAAAAGAATATGATGTCAGGTTCACTAAAGCCACAAAAAATATTTATACCTACTACGTGCAAAACATAGTTCTAGGGCTTGTGGAAGAAACAAAGTTAAGATAGGGTCCTTTTTTTTTTAATAGAGCTTACAAATTTATTGGGGACAAAAGTTATTTATATAAGTTAGCCATGTATTTTAAGTGTTTTCCATAGATGATCTCACTTATCAACACAACAACTCTGTGAAATAGTATTAATAGCCCCATTGCAGAGATGAGGAGACTGAGGCTTGACCTAATCTCACAACTAACTAGTACGTAGAGGAACAAGGATTCAGACCTAGGTATTCTGGCTCCAAAGCTGTGCCATATGACTGTAGATGATTTGGTTCCTAATAAGGAGCACAGACGACAAGAATCAATTGGCCTCAAGGAGAAAAAACTAACACCACAAGCTGGAGTAATTAGAGAAGGCTTCATGATGGAGAGTAAGACTGTACTGGGCCACTGTGATGAGCACGATGGGCAAAGAGGAGGGACCAGGCTTTGTGTAGAGTCCAAACAGTTTGCGAGAAGCCCAACACAGGTGTGGGCTTAATGTGCAGGCCTCCGCAGGACAAGTGCAAGGAACCTCTTATGAGTGGAGAACGAGGCTGGGGAGATGGAGAATAAAGTACCATAAATGTTAAGCAAAAGAGTGACGCGATCAAATGGGTTGACCGTAGGAAAGCTTAGAGCTCACCAGTGCCAGTACCTGTGTTAAAACTAAAGGTGGCTCTGGGTAAACGTAGCCTGAACGAGGATACAGACTTTGGTCATGAGAAGGGCTTGGGGCTCCACCTCATTCCCCAGAAACTGGGCCACAGCATGAGTGAGCTTGGTGAGTAAGCTGGTCCGTGGTTCACCAAGAGGCTGCTAGCAGATGGGGCACCTGGGTGGCTCAGTCGGTTAAGCCTCCATCTCTTGATTTTGGCTCAGGTCATGATCTCAGGGTCATGAGCTCAGGGTCCTCAGATCAAGCCCCACGTCAAGCCCTGTCACACTCGGTGGGGAGCCCGCTTGAGATTCTCTCCCTCTCCTTCTGCCCCTCCCCTGCTCACATGCTCTCTCTCCCCCTCTCTCTCAAATAAATAAATGAATCTTAGGGGAAAAAAGAAGCTGCTAGCAGAGATGGGTCTCATCGTGCAGCCCTCCAGCTGCCCCAGGCCTGGTCCACTTGTATGACAAGTGACTAGCAGGTTCTACAGGTGCGCCGAAGGTAGCCTAGCGTCCTTTCCCCACCAAGCTGAATGTTTCTGAGCAGCCAGACTACAGAATTCTGTCAGCCCACAAGACAGCTGATCTCAAAGATTGCTAAAATATTTGCTTCATAATTTTTAAAAAGTTCCTTTCAATGACCAAAAGTCAGCCGAATAATGGCTTTTATCAGAGTAGCCTCTCAATCTAAGAAGCAGGAAATTGTTTCCACCTGTTCTAACTGTGTAATTCCCCATTTTCACGTAAACACAAGCTACCTGCCTTCCTCCCCCCCTAGTCTCTCCCGCTCCGCTTCGTTTTCATTCAGCACCTCCTGTCCTGACAACCGGACTATCAATCAGCACTGCAGAGCATTACAAATAAAACCTTGCTTCTCGGGGCTTCCGGAGAGGACACGGTTGGCATTTAGAGTGGGATGTGTATTTAACTGCCCTGGGCAAAGCAGGTTGTATAGCATCTCTGGCCCCCACAGGTGGAATGCCAGTAGTATCCTTCCCTGTGGTCACTGTAACAACAAAGAACACCTCACACACATCCAAACATCCCTTGAGAGTGGCCGTACCACCCCCAGTCGAGAACAACTTAAAACCTGTAAGCAGCTTGGAGATTCAGAGCTCAAAACATCTTAACCCACATGAAAGAGATCTTCTAAGAAAACCCCTATAATAAATTCTTTCCTTCTAAAGATAATAAAATTTCTGAAACAGCAATCCCACTCCCTCCCACCCAGCAATAAGAGAGCCTGGGATTGGGCAATATCATGCTGCAGCTCCTAGTACCAGCAACTTGAAATTAACTCCCCTGGGAGTGTGATAAAGAATCTAAGTTCCAGGGAGGCCTGCTTCACCCTGGAATGTTCCATGGTGTGTGCACAGGCTTACCCATTCAGGGGTGGGGGGAGTCCCACAGAAAAAAACAAGCCAAAAATCTGAAAGCCTCAAGCAGGTCTTCATTAATGTAAAAGAATCATTGTCATGAAAAACAAAGTCATAGACACACCTGCTTTATGGTGAAAACTTCTCTCCCAAGTATAATTATCATAACAAAAAATAATTTCTTCAAATGTCCTCTCCCAGTCCCTGCCACATACACTTAAAATTTTTTAAATGAAATATAAACTGGCAACCACATGAGTGCCTAAACATTCAAAAGAATCTCCAAGTTTTTACCAAGAACACTCAGCAATGAAAACTTGTTGTCAGCCAGTACCAAAACCTGGACACTGTGTTTGTGTTAGTCTTTTCTGTACTTCCCCAAATAATTCATGTCGAACTTCCTCTATCAGCTAAGTCACTGAGGTTCCTGTGGATGGACTCCTCCTCCACCTGGAAGAAAACTAAGCCCCACTCCCTCCCCAAGGACTGACTGGTTATCTACCTCTTTACTGGCCAAAGAGCAACACTTGCAGGACGCTATAAAGAACACTATCCAAACAGAAGAAAATTTAAAATAGTCGCCTGCTCGGGTAAATAAGGAACTAATGAATCAAACTATACATAAGAAAAGAGTAAAACACCCTTCAGCACTTAATAATTTAACAGACCTTGTAGAAAAACTATATATCACCCTGATTTAAGTGCCGATTTCCAACCCCAACCGCCCAGAGTATTCCTATATGGCTTCATGACTAGCAAATGTAAATTACTGTAAAATGGCTTAATGGAATCAAACACTAAAAAAGAAAATAAGCACTTGTGAGAAATAAGGGATTCCACCCACCTGCAGGCAGGCAGCTTTCCTAACTAAGGCTTATAAACGGTGAGACGACCCACCTTCCACCCAAACGCTGCATTTACAGACAGCATCACACCCGGGAACCAGGGTTTTTCTGAGGCATTAGGCCCAAGTGTTGAACCATAAATCAAATTGATACAGATGTGTTAAAGCCACAAGCATCAATGCTAATTTGATCATTTTAACAAGCAGATGAGATCACGAGGTTATCTAATGAACAATGGCTTGATACTGGATATTATGACCAGAGCAGCAGCAGGAGAAACTGATTCCCAATTGGTGGATTTGGTGATTCTCTAAGTCACGGACTGAATCAGTTGTAACCTCTACATAGATCTTCTTGACTGAATCATACAAACACCTTGCTGTATTCCTTCTTCCTTATTACATGTTATTTAGGAACACCAAGGAGAGGTGTTAAGGTTAACAATCAGTTGTCCAGACACTGAATTTAACGAGACCTAGCATCTTGCACCCTAATCTCAATTTGGTACAAAATGGTAACTCATTCTTATTTAGCTATGGCCCAAATCCAGACTGGACTAGTACATAATTGCTAACTGGGTTTATAGGTCACAAATTTCACGCTAGGAACTAAATAACCTCTCATTCTAAATGTGTACATTTTCGGAAAGTAGAGATCAGTTTACATAAAGTTTTCTCTGAAGTAACCAATGCTTGCAGGTCAATTAGCAAGTGTGTTGACAACTCTGATCAGGAATGTTGATGTTTACTGTAGGGCTCATTACATTGTTATTTACACAAACACTGACTTTTATCATAGTTCACGTGTTAGGAGACCAGTTGGGGTACACACAGGTATGGCTCAACCTTGATGACTTAGCTATGGGCATGTATGGTTTCTGCTAAAGAGAATTTTCTTAAACTCTTAAATATTGTACAGCAAGAATGTGAAAATAATTCTACCAATAAGTTTAAAAGCCTATTCCTGGGCAGTAAGTACTGATAATTACTCATCTGGTAAACTGAAGTCAACATTTTTAATAAAAATGTATCATTTTTTTAATTGGTTTTGTTGATGTTTTACACAGTATTTATGTATTTTTCCCTTCTAGTGACAAGTTATAGCTCAGAAAGAAATTTATAAGCAGAAGTTCAAAATTCCCCCACCATGACCTGATATATGAAAACTAAAGAACAGAAGAAGTAGATGAGATTAAGTGACCAAAATAAGAGTGATGGCAAGGTGGCAAGACTCGATTAAGATTCTACCATGAACAGAGCCCTTGTTCTAAACTGTGAGTTCCTAATGGAATGAATAAATACCTCCGTAATCCTAGTGCCCAATGTAGTACCTTCTAGTACCCAGATGATGCTCAGTAAACAAACAATATGTGACACATTAGAATATATGGGTAAAGCCAAGATGATTTCCAAAAAATGATAAAGGCTTGAAATCTTGATGATTTGTGGACTTAAATAATGGATGCTGATGTTTAAAGTCACTGTTTCTTCTGATCTAATTAACAACTCAACAATCATCTCCCATACTGACCTGGCATGAGAGACCAGAAAGACTCGAAATCAACCCCAAATTCTTGGGAGCCTATGTATATGTTCGGGTCATTCTCTGCTTATTCAGTAAAGGATGGGACCCCGTGTTATATAAAACATTACATTTATATCCAGCACTACTCTGGAGTAGAAAAAGTACTCTGCACCCCCCCCTCAAAAAAGGCTACAAGAACATCTGATTCCACAAATCAAAATTTGTAATTTTTATTACAAGGTTTGCTAACACAACAGAATCATGATTTTAGTCTCCCTACACAGAGTCAAAAGTAGGGCTGACTTTCTTAACTTGGGAATCTATAAAACAGGATCTATTATAGTTGCAAAGACTTTCATGTTTGAATGAACTAAGTTTCCTGTCTCCTCTGCTATACTGACCTTAACAAATTGAGCAAAAAGAACTTTAGGACATGCCTCACCAGCAGGTTATCTGTTATACTAGCAGTCCCCTCGCCCTGGGCTCGAGGAGCATTTATAGATCTCCAAATAACTTTCAGGCTCTATAAATGTCATCACTTTGTGTTATTATGTGATTATGATGACTTGAAACAACTCAATAGCTTATTGACACAGAATCAACATTATTATATTGTCTCCAACTGATACCTGTGTGTAACAAAATGGTGTCTGGGTTTCTGACTGCATATGGTGAATTTATAATGTCCTAATATTAAAACCAGCTTAAATAAAATTATAAGTCCATCTGCAGTGATTGCCAGAAGCAGGAAAAACAATGTGGAGTGTATTCCCTAAGATTTTAACTAATCTGTATGATAAATATCATAAGTAATGAGAGCAAAAAAACCTACTATCATTATAAATTTTTAACTACGCATTAAAATAAGAAGTTGTGGTCCATATATACAATGGAATATTATTCAGCTATCAGAAAGAATGAGTTCTCAACATTTGCTGCAACATGGACAGCACTGGAGGAGATAATGCTAAGTGAAATAAGTCAAGCAGAGAAAGACAATTATCATATGAGTTCTCTCATCTATGGAACGTAAGAACTAGGAAGATCGGTAGGGGAAGAAAGGGATAAAGAAAGGGGGGGGTAATCAGAAGGGGGAATGAAGCATGAGAGACTATGGACTCTGAGAAACAAACTGAGGGCTTCAGAGGGGAGGGGAGTGGGGAAATGGGATAGACCGGTGATGGGTAGTAAGGAGGGCACGTATTGCATGGTGCACTGGGTGTTATACGCAACTAATGAATCATCGAACTTTACATCAGAAACCAGGGATGTACTGTGTGGTGACTAACATAATAAAAAAATTAAAATAAAAAAAATTTTAAAAATGAACACACTTTAAATTTAAAAAAATAAAATGAAATAAAATAAAATCTTAGAATTTTAATGCCAGTAATAATCTATACTAGAAAATACATACAATAAAAACTTTACTGACATACAAGTAAATAAAACCATCACTTATTGGAATTTTGTCTATATCACACTTTTTTAAAAGGCAATCACAAAAAATAAACTGATATTAGGGATTTGGCAAAAAAATAGTTTTTAGTTGGCTGTCTCAATTCTAGAAATTGGGTATCTATGGTTACAGTCCTGAGACAACGAATGAATGAGCCAATATTCCAAATGAGAACTTAGATACTGGGATCATTAAAGAATATTTCAATTAAATTTAGTAAGAAATTTGGATTTTACCAAAAAGAGCTAAAATAAAATATTAATGGAGAAAATACTAGATTAAGTGCCAAGAGACACACATGGGTTTCAACCCTTGCAACAGTACTGACTGTCCCCACATCATTCTAAGTTCCGTGAGGGCAGGAACTATTTGTCTTATTGACTATTGACTCTTCACTCAATAAATATTTGTTGCTTAACTGGCTTAGCTTGGTGGACTTGGATTTAAACTCTCCGATACACAGTTTCTTTACCTGCAAAATTTCTGACCTCCAAATCAGGTTCTGGTGAGGACTAAAGAGGTCCCTGTAAATCACCAGCACAATGCTAGAGATACAGCAGTCCTTCCACAAAGGCTGGTTCCCTCCTGGGTACTCCCACTCGTCATCCAACTAGAATATTCTAACAGTCTAAGCCAATAAAATACTCGGGGATCAGTAGCTCCACCAGATAAGAGCTGTTTGTTCTGATTGAGAGAAGTCTTCCAAACCCTGACCCACCTTGCTTGTAGGAACCTCAGCATTGACAGCAAGGATAGATGGTGGTTGCCTTGCCTCCCGGCCAAGAACAAATTATCCATTGGCTCAGTCTGGAGTCAAGGGCAAGACTGAAAATCAAAATTTATTCTAGGAAACAAAGGTCAAGCTAGACCCAAAACCAAGCCTGTCACTGGTTTTCTTTATGCATCTTTGTTTTCCTGCAATGAGCATTTTTTTAAATTACTTCTTCTATTTTAAAATCACTCTGTTTCAGGTGATCCTCTGGAGTTTGTATGTGGAATACTATTAAGTGTGTAATTTCAACACACACACACACACACACGCACACACACTTGATGATAAATATAAAGGCTTTCCCAGAGTGGACCTTGAATCATTATACTACACAGTGAGCTGCCTTTTTAGAGTCATACGAGCTTTCCTCTTGACCTCAGTTTATGCCTCTACACATGGACATACAGAAACTGAAGACATAAAGAAATTCAGGATTTTAATCAATGGAAACTAAGCTAAAAAGCTTTCCATTTAGAAAGTTCAGAAATTCTCCAGGTCCTGGGTTCAAAACAAAAAAGGATCTATCAAATTCTTCCTAAAAGTATTAAAATATTCATTATCCTAGTTCTCTAAACTCTCTCCTGCGTAAGAGAAAAATGCTACAAATGCAAACATATTCTTTGACTAAAATAATCTGTGATCATGCCTTTACACTACATTCAAAGGAAAACTTAAGATGATAAAGTTGTTGTTACCTTCTAGCTGAATGAGAAAGGCTTTATGTAAACCTGGATATCTGCCCCTTCCAAAAAAAAGAACCAAATATCATGACCCCAGCCTTAGGCTTCCCTGAGACCTTACCACCTTCCTAAATATTCTCCACCCCACAGAGCAGAGGCTCCAAACTCAACTCAACCCAGCAAATGCTTACTGAAGCTCTGGCAGACCATTAATCTGTGCTCTTACTGAGGCTGCGTGGCAACTGTCAGGACACCACCGTAAAGACAACAAGCCCACAGCAATTTGGCTCCCTTCAGGCAAACCAATACAACCACCGCATCTCCTGCCAGAATCTAAGTGAAGCCAGTTCTCCCCTGAGCAGGGTTATGCTCACTGTTTACTAAGAGCACTCAACACTTCCCTGAGTTCGGTGGGTAAAGTTACGAAGAGGGAAAAGCAACTTAAACTTGAAAGGCTCTTCTGATAGTCCAGGAATGAGGCAATTAGGGCCTTATCTAATTCAAAGGTCCTACCTCTGCTTCATTTCCCGCAAGCTTGTCTAAAAATCCTTTCCTTCTCTGTCCCTTGGATCCCCATAATGTGGCTAGAGTTTTCATGGTTTTCAACCCTGACCCCCAAAATCTGCTCCCAGTGACTTATTAACAACAAAGTTTAAGTGATTTTTAAAGCCCTTCCTTGGGTATTTGCACTCTCAGCAGAAAGTAGGAAGCCCTCAAAGGAATGAATTTTCTAATTGTGGCATTTTAAGTATTCTCTAATGCGCAAATACCTTCCTCACCAGCTTGGTGGGGCAGATTTCTGGAGGATAAAGTATCTTATCAGGGCTCCTAATATCGTACCACACAGGTGGTGGTACGTGTACAAGGCCATCTTTGCAGTGCCAAAAACCCCTCAGCAGGGAGATAGCATTTTTCCATAAACGCACAGGCCAGTTAAAATACAGTCAAAGGGGCTTCCGAGGAGAATTTGGTGACATCTCTGCATCAGTGAACGTGCCTTAGATTACTCTGGGCTGAAGAAAAAGGCCCTAAAGAAATATTACAAAAGCAATGACTCCAACGGGCCTAGAGAGACTCAAATAACAAATGGGCACTATTTATTGAAATACTGTTGTTTGGGTTCTTTTGTAAACTGAAACCCCTTACTCTACTATTTGTAACTCAAAGAACTCCTACTGGAAACACAAAATTTACCAATCCCACCAATGTGGAATATATGTGTACGTGTGCACATGTACACACACACGTATGTACACACAAGGAGACCCAGTGTTACGAAGCCGGCTGGTGAAGGAATCAAATCTAAGGGTCTATTTCCCTTCTTCCATTCAGCCCAGTGTGTCTAAAAGCCAACAGCTATTCCATAGAATGTTAAGAGACAAAGTCTGAATAACCAGATAGCAGTGTGCTTGTTGTAGTAATCTAAAAAAGGAGGGAGGAAGGGAAGACTTTTCAGAAGCCCGGGAACTTTCCAGAGGTAAGCCCCTGGAGTCATACAGCCTGGGTACAAAGCCCAGCTCTATCTCTTTACCAACACTATGGCAGGCATGTTATTTAATATCTGTGCCTCAGTTTCCTCATCTAAAAATAAGAGCCCTTACTCATCAAGTTAATATGAAGATAAAAGAAGGAATATGAGCCTGGCAGGTTACTAAATGTTCAACAAGTGTTTGTGATTGTTACTATTTTTAGGCAAGTGTTTTCCAATCCTTTTAACTCTATATGGTCTCCCTTGGAATTTTATAGTTTCTGTTTCGCACACACATTTGCTTAGACTCCAGCATATCCATAGTCATAGTTGCAACCCAGTTTGAGAATCTTTTTAAACTAACCTAATCATGATAGCTAAATTCAAAGAAAAAAAGCTGATTTAATACAGAAACTTAAATATTATCTTATTACTAAAGTGTCAGTTTTATTTTAAATTATGCTCTCTCCTGGGGTGCCTGGGTGGCTTAGCATCCGACTCTGGGTTTCGGCTCAGGTCATGATCTCAGGGTCCTGAGATCAAGCCCTGCATTGGGCTTCCCACTGGGCTTAGAGCCTGCTTCATATTCTCTCTCTTCCTCTCCCTCTGCCCCCGCCACACACCCACACGCAGCTCTCTCGCGCTCTCTCAAACCAACAAACAAACAAAAAAAAACTATGGGATGCATTGGTGACTCAGTCGGTTTAAGGTCTGCCTTCAGCTCAAGTCATGATCCCAGCATCCTGGAATCAAGTCCCGCATACGGCTCCTTGCTGAGCAAGGAGCCTGTCACTCCCTCTCCTTGTGTTCTCTCTCAAATAAGTAAATAAAATCTTAAAAAAGAAAAAGAAGCAAAAAAATTACACTCTGTCCTTAACTATTTCTTATACCAGAGGAGAAAAGCATATCTGTATTCAAAATGAACTTGAACTAGAGAAATAGAATTGAATTCACAAAGGCAGGCAAGTTTTCGAGCACCCATCTATTCTATGCACTTTCAAAAAAACATTACTACTTAGTGAAATAAATTAACTCTCTGCAAGCTTATTTCTCTGGTTGATAATAACTGTTTTTAAGACATTTCAACAATTACATTTTAGGGGTACTTAAAATGTTCAGTAATAATAAAAAAAGAATTCCTGTTTAACTAAATAACATTAACCACCTGCCTATGCACAGATACCTCAGTCCAAAGAAGTTCACAGTGACAATATTTCTTGAATTACTGAGTTAGGCAATATGGAATTACTAAACCCTCATATTCAGTGCCTACAATCTAAGAATTCTCACTTCGCCCTACATGTGGAAATCATTTCTGACTCAATGACATTTTGAAAAAAGCCAAGCATGAAGGAAACAGAGGCCACATCTGACAAGAGGAAAAATCCTGAGCTTTTCATAAAGAAACTGCTGGCTGTATAACCACTACAACAACCATCAAGAAAGGGGGATTCTAATGTACAGAAACCAGAGAACAAGAATATTTCTAACCTCAAAATCAGACTCACGGATACATATACCCAGTAATACACCTCTACTATGTAAGGGTGAAGGTTAAAAAAGACCTTAAAGTTGAATTCCAACATTCTGTTGATGCATACTCTGTGCCTACAATTTCCTTCCTATCCCCTAGAATCATTTGAAATAGGCTTATCCTTAGTCCACATGCTGGTCCTTCAAATACTTGGAGAGAGCCGGCCATTGTTCCCTTGATTTTTCTCCTCTCCAAAAGAAACAGCCCGTTTTTCCATCATTCTTCCTGTAACATAGCTTCCAGTTCTCTCGTCATCCTTGTTTCTCTCCTCCAAATTCAGTTCAAATTGTCTATGTCCTTCCCAAAATGCAATCTACAAAGCTAAACAAATGCCCAGTGTCACCTAACCATCTATGGCCAGGACCAAAATAGCCTACCCCAGGGCTCATTCTCCCGTCTTCTTTAGAAAGAGAATCTCAATTTTATTCAGGTGAACCACAAGGTCTTTAGCTGAAAGGCTACAATTCCCAGACCTCAGTGAAGTGCAGTCATGGGACTGAGTCTTAATCAATGAGATGAAATGCAAGCAGTAGTATTGTACGGGACTTCAGGAAGTCTCCTTTGAAGACAGAAGGCACACCTTCCCTGTTGCTCCTCCATCTCCACCACCTGACATAGAGCTAGGATGGCTGTGGCTACAACAGCTGTTCTGGACAATGATTTGACCTTAGGGATGAATACTACCACCACAGGACGGTAGAGCAGGAAGATGGGTACCAGACGAGTACCAAACCAGCCTTCTCCTGCTAGTTAGGAATGAGAGAAACAAATGTTTATCTTGTTCAAGCCAAACAAAATCTACTCTGCAACCACAGTCCCATCACCTCCCCTAGGTGATGGAGTTGCTTTACTAGGCTCATGTGGTTCTTTTACCTTTCCACTAAAACAAAGATTTCTCAAGTTCCTGCTTCCACATGGCTTTGGGCCAGACACAGGATACCAGAGGAGGCAGGCATAACTCAGCATTAGTGTCCTATTCTAAAAGAAGTGATAAAATACGTACATAAATAATTATAATTCATGGTACGATGATAAGTGCTGTAAGAGACGTTTAGATAACATTCAGCGGAGACCGAGAAGGGCCCTGTGGAGGAAGGAGCATAGAAGCTACGATACGCGGGTCCGAGGGGAGGGAATGCCTGGCAGATGAACAAGCTGGAATGGCCAAAGAGGCCGGAGAGCGTAAGGCATGTCCAAGAAAGAGACGCATTCTTCATCCTGTATCACTGACACATGCCTTCAAATTACAAAGATCTTGAATGCTTGAGGCAGATTCCCTTTCATGTGAGGTAAAAAATGTGCAAGATCACAGCACCCTCTAAAGCCACCGAGTGCCTCCACGGAGTCGATTCGATTCACGAGACAACTGTAGAGCACCAACTGTTTGCTGTCAAGAAAGAGTGTCTCATAAAGAGCTTTCTCCTAATCCGCAAACGGGATGAAACTTTTTCCATATTTTAAAACACCCTTGGAGGTGATACTTCCCAGTATTCTCCTGAACTACATGAAACGTTTCCAAGAGTTGTATTCTGAGATTTAATAAACTATAAGTACACAATACAAACGCATTTCTCCTTTTTCTCTTATAATTGATTGACTGATTGTATTAAATGGTGTACGTATTCAATAAAAGTTACAGAATCAAAAGAGTAAAGCATGTGGAAATAGTAATGTTAAGCATGCAAGATCCAGAGCCTCGGTTTGCTCATTTGTAAAACAGGGATAGAACCTTCCTGGACTGACCTGAGGATTTAACACTAGAGCTATGATGACTGTATCACAGGCATACAGTAAGTTTCAGTAAACGTCAGCTCTTATTCGTAGTATTATTCCTTCCTTCACTCCCTGTCAACCAAGATGGACCCTCAATAGAGACACTATTGGCATCTGGGGCTAGACAGCTCCTTGTAGCATGGAACTGTCCTACATATAACAGCTGGTTTAGCATCCCTGTCCTCCATCCTCTAAATGCTAGCAGTGACACTCAGGCATTATGACAAAAAAAAAAAAAAAAGCCTACACATTTCCAGATCCTCCCCCAAGGGAGCTCTACCAACCAGGAATTAATGAGCTAAACCAAAGACATACACACCATGCCCAGATGGTCAATAAGCTAGAACTGCTTAAGACACGGGGATTCAAGAAAATGCAATCAAGTAGTTAGGAATGTATATAACATGCATGTACATTGAAAAGACATGTCTAACATTCCCATGGATAAAGCACCTCACCTGATAAAACAAACAATGGGAATTATCAAAAAGAGCCACAAATTAAAGCTTTCTCTACATTCCATGGTGGCTCTCTACCCTTCTCATCACCTCTTGGTCCACAAGTTTAGTTCCACCCTCCTCATCCGTCCTCTAACTTAACTGGCTGGTCTGCTTTCCCTCATTGCAGCAAGCAGTATCTTTACAGAACAAAGCCAGATCACTGCACTTCCCACCTTACGTTTCTTCAAAGGCACCAAACTTCTTGACACAGACTCTCCAACTCTCACCAGACTCCACTCTTCCAATTCCATCTCCTGCTGACACACCCTCCTCAAGACTCAGTCCAAAGCGCAATCTTTGTGATCTCCTCGTGGCCCCCTCAGGCCTACTTGACTTCATCACTCCTCCCCTGTGCTCCCAAACCTCTATGACAGCACCCGTCGCTGCCGTGTAGCACAACTGTTCATGTACACGTTTTCTCCATCTGTTAAACTCTGCATGGGACCAGGTCTGCAGGAAGCATATACAGAACACATGAAATGGAAATACTGGATCCATCCCGAGGTTTGAAATTTTCTGTAACATGCCATTTTAGATCTGTGCTTTGAAGACCTGAGAAGTGAAGAACCAAATGTTCTTGAGGTAGAAAGGCAGGTTATAAGGCTTGTCTTCTAATGCTTCCTTGTCTGATAGTTTCACCTCCAAAAAAAAAAAAAAAAAAAAAAAAAAGCTATATTCCTCCCCAGCAAGTTCTATGTATAGAGTATTTGACAGTGGTCCAAAGACCACAGCATGGTGGCTGTTCTGTTGCACCAACCTAACCAAGAGCTGGTCAACTATGAATGATTTCACACCAGGTTCCCTGTGGGGCCAAATGTTTACTGGATGCTCACCAAGTGCCAAGACCTTACATGTTCACAATGTCCTTTAAATATTCTCAGGAGCCTGCAGGGTAGAAATTACTAACACCCATTTTATAGTCCAAGGAAACTGAAGCTCAGAGAGATCAGTGGCCAAGGGTACACATCTGGAGAGTGACCAGCTAAATCTCCAAACTCCAACACCAGGCAGGGTCCCAGCACCAGTAAGGATTTGGCCACAGGTTAACCACGTCCAGGGTAGGCCCTTGAGATTAAGGATCCTTGGGTAGGGGGAGAAGGAGCAGTGGGGGCATGGCCAGAGAGCTTCTACAGTCGTAGGAAGAGCCCACAGTTTTACTTAGCAGCCAGAGACTGAGGTTTATATCATGGGCTTCAGTTCACCCCCACAATTTAGGCTACCTTCTGTACCTTCAAGGAAACTAAGAATTTTCTCTTTATAAAATGTAAGTTATTTTAGCATAGAATTTTTATTTAAGATTTATTTATTTATTTATTTATTTATTTATTTATTTATTTATTTATTTTTGACAGACATAGAGACAGCCAGCGAGAGAGGGAACACAAGCAGGGGGAGTGGGAGAGGAAGAAGCAGGCTCATAGCGGAGGAGCCTGATGTGGGGCTGGATCCCAGAATGCCGGGATCACGCCCTGAGCCGAAGGCAGACGCTTAACGACTGCGCCACCCAGGCGCCCCTAGCATAGAATTTTTGCAAATATGTACTAATTCCTCAGAAGTTATTCAAGATGCCAAATATTCCTTTTTGAAGCAATCCTAAGCCACCCTTAATCATCTGTCCTACAGTGCAAATCCCCAGAATATTCAATGCCTTTCAGAAAATGTAATGGCATATTTAAGGGCATGGGGGGATCACTTTTTAATGTTCCAAATTATTTGTTTCATTGGAGACCAAGATAACAAAATCATGTAAGCGGGGAAGGGAATTTTCAATTATAAAGATTCTAAAAACAACATTTAGTTGTGTATTTCTATGATATTTTAAAACTGCAATCAAGTTCTACAGACTAATACAATCAATAAATCCCAATATTTTTATAAATTCCCTTTAAATAGAGCACCTAAGATATCCATTAATGGTTACTTGTAGCTAAAAGCCAAACTGTTTCATCTTACTATACCTATCATTCAGTTTTAACTTAGAAAAAGGAAAGAAAATAAAACATTAAAGAACTTAAAAGTAAGAGCTTATCCTAAAGTGAGTTTGATCATTTGCTATTCGCATTCTCCCTTAATGTTATTATATACACATTTACTTAGTAAGTTTCATTTCCCGAAATGATTTTTTCAAAATCTGCTAAGATGAAGGAGCAAAGGTGTCATTCAGCCTGACTTTTCTTTAAAGTCATATATTAAAAGTTACCCTGGTGTGCTCCTCTCCAACTACAGCTACCTTGAGAGTTCTCATTTGTAAAAGTAAGGTTGGCAGGGAGGAAATAAGATGAGAAGGAGAAAATCTCTAATTTGTCATCAATAAAATAAATCAGGAAATAGCCTTTAATCTCAAGAGTGCAATTTACTGATTTAGTCATTTATTTACAAAATTGATGGAAATTGTTAACAAGGAGTTAATTGATTTGAATCACCTGATTACCACAGTTAATTAACCACACTGACTTAATCTTCTTTGAAAACATCAACTAATCATTTCCCAGGTGTCAAGGGGTAAATCGTTAAATAAAAAATAAACGTCTGTCCCCCTCTTCAAGGGAGACTTCTTGAGCATGTTTTCTTTGCAGATTCCAATCTAGCAACAAGCCAAGTTTGGATTTTTTTTTTCTCCTATAGCTATACTGAAAGAGCTGCCATCTTTCCAGAGTTTTTTCCTTTTATAATAAAGGAAAAGCAGTCTTGCAACCTTACCATCTGTGTCATTTAGAATTACTTCAAAAATGAGCTAAGAACACTTTTGAATAAAAATGAACAAATCAAAGGCAACCGAGACTTTCATATGAGAAAGTGAATTTTCAAAAAATTAACTTCAAAACTTATTTGGAGGGTGAGACCACAAAGACACAGTGTGAAGGAATGGGGTTGGGGGCGCGGTGGGCACGGTATTACTGAGCCTGTTCTCATCTTGATTGTGGTAGTGGTTACACAAATACATACATGTATTAAAACTGCTAGAATTGTATACTACACAAAGTCCCATTTTAGTCTATGTTAATTTTTTAAATAAAATAAAACAAAGCAATTACAATACCAATATTTAAGCCCACTTCCGTGAAAATTGTGAACCCTTATTCCCGGTTTTACAGATAGAAAAATTAAGGCCAACCACTTGCCCCACACACCTCAATAAAAAGGGGATGGGGAGGAGTCTAAGAAAACCAACATTGTTAGAGATCAGAAAGAAAACATCCCATGTGTCTCGTGGCTATCCAGTTCTCAATTAGTAGATCCACTGCTTCTCTCAGGGTAAAAAAAAAAAAAAAATTAAATTAAAAAAAAAAAAAGCCAACTGTCTTTGATCTGCCAATGCACCCATAGTGCAAGAGGGCCCTGGAGGGAACCAAAGTCCCAGGTCACCGTGACAAATCACGCTTAGACTGGCTAAAGGGAAAGAGTGCAAGGGCCTTCATAAAACACTATTCCCCTTCCTTCACTTTTTCATTCCGTCCATCAGAGCAAAGTGTTTGAAAAAGAAATGTGAATTACAGAAGGATTTTGTTGCACATATTCACAATCAGCAATAACTATTAAAGAGCTCTTTGATTTGCCTTACAGGGACGTGAAAGCATTCGATACAAGATGCACCCTGCTTAGCGCAAGTCCCACGTTTTCTCTTGTCTGCACTGCTGGGTTTAATTATTTACAGCGAGAATCATCTAACTTTCACTGTCTTCCAGTTAGTACGTTCAATTTTTAAACCATGCATTTTGTTTTTCTCCAGAATCTCCCCTTCCAATGATTACTTTGCAAATTCTTTTAACACCTCACTGCACCAAATATTAGGGAAGAGGTAAAATTCTTATGGCAGAAGTGAACTGGAAAAGAAATTCAGAGTTTTGGTACATAAAAATTAACCACTTAGCAATTTGACTTGAGAAAATATGTGTATTTTACCTCACTCATTTGCAAATTCTTTTTATTGATTATATACTAAGAACAAAACCAGAATTTCCCATCAATAGTCATCATTACGGTCTAGAAAAAGTATAACTACCATGTACATTAAACCCGAAAGCCTCCTCTTCATCTTACCTGGCACTGATGAATCCCTAAGGAATGACTGATAGTCTTACAGGTTTTAGGGTCAACCTCTCCTTTTTTCCTAACAATCCTATTTCAACTAGAGCTAACTTGAGGAAGGAGAGCCATACTTGAAGGTAAGAAGTTCTATCTTTGAAATCCACTTGACAGTTTCACAGCAGAAATTCCCCCATAAAGTCATCCTAAGAAAAGGCACAAGCAATATTACATTTTTTTTTTCTAGAGAAGCTGATTTAGGCAACCCAATTAAGAGATGAAGTTGACTCCCTTTCAAGACTCTCTCTCACCTTCTGGCAGCTTCTTCCTTTCTTTCTCTCCCATCAAAACATACAAGCTTTGGGTCTTGATCTCACTGAACCTTGCTCTAGCAAACTTCTACTGTGCATTGCTATCTCAACTAAGTCATTTACCCTGAGGGAGAAACATTTCTGCATTTTAAACAGAGTTTCAGGGGGAAACAATGTCTTACTCCAAAGCACTGGTTGTAATGGTGACAGAGCAGACATTTTTGGCCAGGGTGAGAGAAGCTTGGGGGCCAAGAGACCTTTTGGCAGCTCCAGCCCACAGGCAAATGCCTTCCGCATCTCTACAAGAGCAACCTCCTCAGATATAAAGAGACTCCAAAGAGACAACTCACTTGGTTGTTCATTACTTTCTTCTAGGATGTTGAATAGAGAACTTAGTAAGAATTTTTTCCATCGATATTAAAAAACAACCACCTTTAAATCTGTACTTCACTGCCATCCCTAAAAGGAAGTTAGAATAGAACTCTCTAATTGGATGTCATCTTTTGAGTTAAAAGACAAGTAATTATAGAGAACAAAATATTGCCAGATAAGGAATGGTAGCAGAGGAGGAAGCCAGGAGGCAAGAATCAATGGGTATCTACAGAGTATAGAGGAAAAAGTAGGTTAAAATAGAAACGTACTCTTCTGCACAGTAAGCGCTTTTGGACAGGCCTGTCACAGAAATCTCTCCATCCTTTTTTTTTTTTAGAAAGAAAGCGAGCAGGAGGCAGGGGCAGAGGGGGAGAGAAAGAGAATCTTAAGCAGGCTCCATGCCCAGCACAGACCCTGAGATCATGACCTGAGCCGAAATCAGATACTTAAGTGATGAGCCACCCAGGCGCCCCTCCCTATCCTCTGATATAACTAGTTACATCATGCCTGGAGCATAAGGCTTGATCAACATGTATTGAATGAATGACTCCAACGTAGCACAGAAATGTCCACATTTGGGTTGCAAAGGTACCGGCATCTAAAATGAGGTCATCTTAACCTAATATGAACCATTAAGAGAGGCTTTGTTTGCTTGTGTACAAAGGCACTATCTTCCACTTTCTCCTACTTATCCACAATCAAAATATGTAAGAACAAAGGCTTTGGGTTCAAATCTTGGTTCCACCACTTAGTAACTGGATGGCTTTAGGCAAATTATGACACCTGTCTTTGCCTTGGCCTTTTATCCACAAATTCAGATTGTTAATGAAGAAGTAGGTAAATTAATACCTATAAAACCCTTAGGACGGTGTCAGACATGTAAGCACTCCAAAATATTTATCCATAATTGTTTTAGCTCTTTTCTGCAACTTCACTACACTATTCATGCATGTAACTGAGCCATTCCTCTGCCTCTCACGTATTTGGTCATGGTTGCATATGGAGTCCTCAAAAGAATGGGATCTGGAATGAGAAAGGTTGTGCCCACAGAACAAGCAGCCATGGGCATTTTTCAGCAGTCTGGGCCTTCTTTGGTTGAGCCCATTTTTCCTTCATTCATCAGGAACAAGACCCATGAATGTCCTGGCTTGACATGTGATGTTCTTTCCACCGTAGTCCATGCCGCCTCCCTGAGTTGGGAAACCACTCCCCTCTTCAAAGAGGCCCTTTTGTCTGATCAAGGCTGTTTTCACTGTGCTGTGGTCTCAGACAGCTTTCTTTTGTGTTGTTTAAACACAGAATGACAGTCCACTAACATAATGTCTAAAAACTTTGCCTTATCTTTGTGTAAAAGCTACTGTATCAAATCTGTCCTAAAACAGAATGACCCATTCTGTATGTACAGGAGATTCTCACAGGGTAACCAAGTGTCTAAGTTAAAGTAAGAAAAGTTAGAGAGACTGATACAGAATCAGCTACTCTCAAATGCATTGGGAATCATCAGTAGTTGGGGGTCAGTGAGGCGGAGGAAAGGAGAGAGTCAAATGGAGAGAAACAGCGTTGCTAAGCCACTTGTTTTGACAGAGATAGCAATTTTTTTTCCTCCATCGGGTCTTTGATGGGGCCCCCAGGAGCCTGGGGGAATTAAGGTCTGGCAAAACCAGGAACATGGCCAGGAGCTGACAATGCCCCTTCTTAGCTTTAGAGTCCATGATGGCATTTATCCATTTATTCAACTTATATTTATTTAGCCCTATTCTGGATACTAGGAATAAAGCAATGAACAAAAGAGATAAAAATCCCTGCCCTCATGAAATTGACCTATTAGAGAAGGGAAGACAAAAGAAAGTAAATAAATGAGTTACATACATTATGTCAGGTTGTGAAGAGAGTTTAATCAGGAAAGAACTGGAGAAGACCACACTGAGAAGGTGACCTACGAACAAAGACCTATAGTAGGCAAGGAGCAAGTCATGCACAATTTGAGGCAAGAGCATTCAGAAAGAGAGAAAGCTAGTACAGAAGCTGTAAAATACTCCCTATGTCGGGGCGGGAAGCAAGAATTATCATTATGCCTAGAGCACCGTGAGTGGGGGAGAGGAGAAAGAGGTGAGGCCAGAGAAGTGATGTGAAGGCCGGATGGTTAGGGAATTGTGTAGGCCACTGTCAGGATGTGGACTCTCTCTGAGATGGGAAGAGATGGTAGACCCAGAGCTGGGTCATCAAAGTCCCCTTCAAGGACTTTCTACATTCACTCAGCTCCTTTGGGGTCCACCTCAGTTAGAGAAGGGCACCTTGCCTAAGGTCATGCCCTTACTGGGGCAGGCCACATCTAGGAACTGCAGAAGGCCATTTCAGCCTCCCACAGAACACTCACAGACAACTCTTGCTCCTGAGGTTCCCACTAGGTTGACTGAGGCCTTTTCACAGTTTAACTTCTTCCTCTGCCATTCCTGCTTCCTCCTTTCTCTTCAAAGGTAATGCTCTTAATCAACATTTTTACTCCAAACTGCATCTCAGTATCTGTTTCTGGACAACCCAACTTGTGTGTGACAGAAGCCATTGGAGCTTTTGGGCAGAGGAGTAACATGATCTGACTGATGTTCTAAACAGGCGTCAACAGTAGACAGAAAAGGGACAGAAGGGAAGCAGGGTGATCAGTAAGGAAGCTATTGCAATCATCTAACGGTTGACTGTGACTTGGATCAGTGTGGGATCAATAAACATGGTGAAAAGTATTTGGATTCCAGATACATTCTGAAGATTAAAACAATGGGATTTGCTGATGGTTTGGATATGAGGTATAAAAGGAAAAGAGGAGTCAAACCAGAGTCCAAGGTTTGGAATCTGACCAAGAATGGACCAGCCATTTATTAAGATGGAAAGTCTATGTAGAAAGCAGGTTTAGAGCATTAGTGAAGATCAGGAATTCAGTTTTGGACATGAGTCTAAGATGACTATTGGACAGCCAAGTGGATATATCAAATAAGCAGTTGGATTTATGGGTCTGGAGTTTAGGGTAGTGGTCTGGATTAGATTCATAAATTTGGAAGTTGTCGACATACAGATAAGTAGTGTAGATAGAGATGAAAAGTAGTCAGGGAGATGAACAGGAAAAGCGTGCGGTACCAAAAAGATAGCAAGCAGAGGCCAGCAAGGAAAGATGGAAACCAGGAGAATCTGGTCTCTTAAAAGCCAAATTACGTGTTTTGTGGAGGAAGGCAGGATACACTGTGTCCGATGCTGTTGATCAGTTAAATAAAACAAGAACTGAGACTAGATTGTTGGATTTAACAGATGGAGATCATTAGTGACCATGGCAAAAGACATATCTAACAAAGGGAGAACAAAAACTTGAATGGTATGGATTTGAGAAAAATTGGAGGAGAGAAATTATAGTGGATATAGACAAATCTGGGAAGGAATTCTGCCGTAAAGAGGAACAGGGAAAAGAGGATGATAGAAAGGAATGTGTGGCAAAGAGAGGAGACAGTGAGAGAGACAAAATTCAATCTAAACCATGAACGAACTGCTTGAACTTCAGAGCATGGAAACCTCATCCACAGTAACAGGAGGGAAGATGGAATAGAACGCATGCAGGTGATGCTGGCTGAGTTATGGGAGCTTGTGGAGCTCTCTTCTTATTGCTTCTATTTTCACACTTAAAAGAAGCAATGTTATCCGAGCAGGTAGTGTTGAAGTTTGAAGAAACAGGAGATGTAAGGAAGTAGTAAAGCAAATGGCCTCACCAGGAAGGAAGTCTGAGGTTGAAATTAGTTTCATAAATTTATAGTGAGACCAGTCAACATAGTTTTGTGTTTTTGTCCTGCCACATTTAGCTACAGCAATGCAGATGTGGATATTAGATTTAACCAGGACTGGACTTTCGCAGAGCAAAGAGAGCAAGACAAAGGGACCAGACTGCTGGTGGTATAGGCAAGGAAGTGATGTTAATGATGAGTCATAAAAATATAAGCTGAGGAAATAAATAAATGAGGGATTTGAGGGGCAGGGTAGAGGTGGTAGGATCACAGACTCTAAGTCCCAGTGGGGTCAAAAAAGAACTGGGCTGAGGATGTAAAAGAAATGAGCTACAAGGTTTTCCAATACTCACATTCCAACCATGGGATAGATGGCTGCTTTAAATGCCAAAGGGCTCTGTCGGGATACTCTGCGATAAATTGGAGGAGAGAGATTACAGTGGTTATAGAGAAATCTGTCTGATTTGGGTAAGGAAGGATTAGAAGACCTCCAATAGCTGTTCAGCTCAAAGAATCTAAGGTTCTTGGAGAGGGAGGAAAGACTTCAAGGGTGTCCAGGGAAAGAGCAAAGAACACAATTAAGACACAAACAGTGGCTCTAGGGAGCGACTGTCATGCCGGCCAGGAAGGAGATGGCCAGGAATGGGGGCAGTACTAGATGTGAAACACTACTTTTCCTTCTTACTGTGGCTACCTTGTAACATCCCCATCCAAAAGAAAGTACGGATTTAACAAGTGTGTATTTAACTGCCACTGGAAGGAATTTACAGTGGCACATTATTATACGTTTAGTTACAAAACTGAAAAATGAGAGGCTACCTGGATCAGTTGTTCCCAAATTGTCTGGCCCTCAGAATCAACTGGAAACTCTTTAACGACAGAGGCCCGTACTCCTGAGTAAGTATGAATTTTGGCCTAAGAATCTATCTACTTTTTAAAGCTCCCTAGGTGATTTTGATGATATACCAAGTTGGGGGAGCTGGCTGACTTCTATCTAGGCTTTCTAGAAATTACAGCATTCTATAAGTCGTAATGAAATAATGCTTTTGAGAACATAACCAAATCTCACAGGTGAACTGCCCCTAGATACGATCAAGAAAACATGTAGCCCCATTTGCTCTGGCATAACAATAGGGGAAGCCAGACTGAAAACAAAGCTGAAACCTAGAAGAGAGTAGAGCCAAAAAAAAAAAAAAAAAAAAAACACAAAGAAAGAGAACTGGAGCCCTGACTGCACCTCACCTGAACCCCACTCGGCCTCAGAATTTTCTACTTAACATGAGCCAATAAATACCCTTTATTGTTTAAGCCAGTTTGAGGTACGTTTTCGGTTTCTGGTTTCTCACAACAAAAAGTATCCTCCACACCTTTCCCCACATCAAAATTAAACCAGCACGGAAGCACAGGCTGACATTTTCTCCTCTCCTTTAATGAGATTATAATGTAAGACTGACATATTTCAGATTAAAACAACAACTTCCATTCTTAAATTCAACTTTATTTGAGGATTTTCCAATGAAATAAATGATTCTGATTTTTCAGCCTTTACTCAGGAAAGCTTCTCCTTGTTAATAAGATAAAAACCAAAAATTGGGCCCAAAGTGACAAGCAACTTTCTGACATAGTAAGACAGGATGCTTTTATATGGGAATTCAAGAAAGTCTAGCGTTACAGAATTGTAGCTACTGTCCCCTTTTTCACATTTCCTTACCACCTGTTGGACCGTCAAAGTAGGTAGGTTGTTACTTAGTATCAATCAGTAGGTCAGTGAGTAAAGGCTTACTGTCAAAGTTACTAAGAAAGAATCTTCATGTCTTACGGACTGATAGTACATAAACTTAAAGGAGACCTCTGGTATTGCTTACAAACTTGGATCTCAAGATCTGGACAATAAACAAGCCATTGTATCCATGGTAACAGTGGCTTAACTTTTCAATGCACAGAATGGTAATTACATTTCCTCCTTTCATTCATTTCTCCCTGTTCCCAATAACCTTGGGGGTCAGGCATGACCTGAGGGCTAATGACTAAAAGCAAAAAGCTTTCTACACGAAACTTCACATTGTCTAACCGGGCACCTTTCTTGGAGACACTTATTTCCTTGCATTGTGTTTTGGCACTGTCCTAAATCAGAAGTACCCGTCTTACTTGTAGAATGATAATGTTTCTAGTTTCTCAGCACACGCTATTAGAAATAAGACTTAAAGACCAGCAAAATTACCATTGGCATAGAGTACATATATTTGGCACTTTTGAACTAATCCAGGGAAGTGTGAAAGACACCTGCTCTACCATTTACAGAAGCAGTCCTTGGTTAAATGCTAAAGATCCTCGGATTTGCACCAAGATGTATTCTGTCCCCAGAGAAGCAAAATGTCTTCAAACCCTCCTCTCTTCTTTCTTTCCACCCCATTCTCATAGCCAAGACCTCCTGCCTGGAAAAGGGACAAAGTCTTAAGAATATAAAAAAGAGACAGAGTTAACTGGGAAAGGAGAAAGGCCCTAGGACTCGCTGAAAAATGAAATCATACAACGGACTCAAGAGCTCCTGTACTCTGCTCTTTCAGCTCATTTTCCAGAACTTTCCTGTCCATCACAGAGGTCTGCTCCAAGTAAGAATCCTTTAGGCTACAAGTAAACCTTCTAGAAGTCCTTTTTTCTCCTGTTCTCCTAAACTTAAAGTTGCAGCATGACCACACGAACACAGAGCATCATGTCTTTTGCTTTAATATTTTCCATACTTTTCCCCCTTCAATTCATTGAGTTATCCCAGGACTGCGTGCTCTTGAGAAATTTTTATAGCCTCGTAAGTCTGTCTTCATGCATAAAGTAAAAATAATATCAGTTGGTTTTACCTGATAAGATGTCCTGGACACATGTGGTTTTTGCAGCTCAGCCTCTGTTCAGGTAGCCCTCCCCAATTTTCCTCTGTAGTCCAACCTTAGTCCATGACTTCAGGGACCGAGCATATGACCCAAGCCTAAGCCATGGGCACACTTCATGCCATAGATACAGTGACTGGTCCTCTAGTGAGTCTGTGACCTAAGCAGAGCCCAAGATGCAACTGAGACTTTAGCTGGGAACAATTAAGACAAAAACCCTTGCTCCTTCCCAATGGACATGACATGAAAGTATGTGGCTCCAGGAACCACTGACAGCCATCTTAGAACATTAAAGAATACATTTGAGAACAAAGTCATCTCAGAGTCAGGAGACAGAGAAACTAGATCAGCCTAACATAGTCTGAGCCCCTATTTTATATTAGGTTGAGCCAAAAGAAATTGCCAATATTTGGATGTCTAGAAAACCAGCAATCCCATATGGTTCAACCTAATAGCTATGTCTTTTCAATTATGTATTTCAATAAACTTCCTTTTTGGTTCCAGGCAGGTTAGTTTAGATTTACAAACATAAGTGTCTAGACTAATATGTAAAGTTGTAGCCACTAAAATGATATACCAGCATGCACAGATGAATCAAAGAACCACTTGTGTTAAAAGAAAAAAAAAAAAGATACTACAGCATCTTCTCAAGTTTGAAAAAAAGTTAAATTCTTGAAGAGGTTAATAAAGATGGATAGAAATATATATGTAAGACTCACAATCTATAAAACATTTCACACTGATCTCATTTAACCAGCATAACTACCCTATAAGGTAAATATGTGCCCATTTTACAGATAAGAAAACTGACCTGAATAGTTGAGTACACTGTGCTGAATTTCCCACATAGTAAATGGCAGAGTCAAGATGTAAACCCAGATCCTCTAACTCTAAAATCTCACACTCTTCCCACTTTATTTCACCATGCTGAGACTGTGAAAAAATTGCTTAGGAAACATTTGCATGGACCTCAACAGAACACATGAAGCATCAAAGAAATGTGTCTGATATTTCAAAACAACAATCAATCTGATCATGTTGAAGAAACAGCCCAAAACTTAGTCTGAAACATGTCGAATCCTTTTAACACTGGTGAGATCCTGGCCAGGGTTCTTATAAACTAGGCTCTCGATACCATTATTTTAAATGTTTTAATTAAATATTTTTTATTTAATAAAATAAAACCTGTCAGTGTTCTTAGAGAGCCTGCTTAGAGAACATGGACAATGATTAACAATGACCTAACAATTACCTTGAATTAAGACTAAAAACCTATTCAGGTAGCCTGTACTATGAAACCCAGAGACCTTAAGAATGTGCTTTGATGGCCCAAGATTTTGAAAAATAGATCCAGAGGTATGGTCTTTGAAAGTTGGGGCACTGACGGGGCATGAGTTCTGGACCAAGCTGAAAGCACGTGGCGCATGGCTGTATTAACCTATCCTCTTAGACTTGAGATTCCTCTTAGACCTGAGACATGTGACCCATCCAATTTTTTTAAAAGGATTAACCAAGGTGATCTTTTCATCATATTTGTTTTCATATGACAGGTCAGGATCAACCAAAAAGCAATCTAGAGGCCTCCTCAACCAACCAGACTGAGGACATTCCAAGTACTTGTATCTAAAAATGCTCAATTAGAAAGACACAGGGAGGAGACAGAGTTTAGATCTTAGCTCTAACCATGGCCACATGCCCTTAGGCAAAGGGCTTCCAGACCTCCCCTTCACTCTTTCAGTCCCCTCTCCTTCCCTCCAGGGTTTAGTTGCTTATCTTTAAACCAATGCAAGTAGACCAACGGATAGCTAAGATTTCCTCCATCTTTAAAAGTCAAGTTTCGAGGCACCTGGGTAGCGTAGTTGTTAAGCGTCTGTTAAGCGTCTGCCTTCGGCTCAGGGTGTGATCCCGGCATTCTGGGATCGAGCCCCACATCAGGCTCCTCCACGGGGAGCCTGCTTCTTCCTCTCCCACTCCCCCTGCTTGTGTTCCCTCTCTCGCTGGCTGTCTCTCTGTCGAATAAATACATAAAATCTTTAAAAAAATAAAATAAATAAATAAAAGTTAAGTTTCTATTAGAACAGGACAGGCACCAGATTGAATCAAGGAGTTTGAGCAGAAGCCCTATAAAAACTGGCTAGGAAGAACTTCAAGCAGAGAAAAAGAAACGAACCTCTGGGAAATAAAAGCAGCAGCGGTATCAGAGATGTGGTAGAACCAAAATGTTGCATGCTTGTTACCAGCCCCATAATCCTTTTAAATATATAAACTTTACCTGAAGATGTAATTGTCATAAAGCTGATACTAACTATAAAAGGCATAACCAAGCTTCTATTGGAGGAAAGAATATAACTTTAAGATCAATAACATCTTCTCAAAAAAAATTCCAGTCATACCCTGAGATCTGGGAATTCCTCAAAGAAATGTTAGTGAAAAATGCCTAAGACTTCCTTATGTGCACTTAGAAATTAGAAATATGAATAGTAAGCCAAAAAAAAGTTACCTTTAATATTGGTCAATATAATAACAGCTGTTAGTTATGATCATTGTCTATAGGCCTTACACGTTAAGCACTTTTATCTCTTTATGTTAATAAAATGCCAGGGAACAGATTCCTCCTGTTATCATATCAATTTGGCAGATAAGCAATCTGAGCCATGAAAGTCTAGTGACTCCCCCGAGGTCACACAGCCAGAAAGTGGTAAAGCCATTGCTGAAACCCAGACAGCTTGACTCCAGAGTTCAGGCTCTCTCAATTTTTCTTAAAAGCATTATAAAAAATATGAAGAAAATACAAATAATTTTAGCTATAGATATGCTATAATTTTTTAAAGACTAACCATAAAATACTCAGAATTCTTTTCCAATGTCTAACGATGCAAACTTTGCAGAAAGATTTTAACTAAAATGTGTGCTAAAATAAGGACATTTAAACTGTCACACTTTACCTGATAGGTCAATACAACAGGAATCTAGAAATCTCCTTAACATTCCAGGCTGAGGATATTCAGAGGGCGAGTAGGAAGACTGGGAGTGAGGATACCTGGGGTCAGGTGATAGAAACCTGAAAGGAATTTCTGAAAACATATCCAGAGTTATGGCACAGCAGGTAGATTTTACCTTCTGTGGCAAAGACTTGTAAAATGCCACTCAGCTCCTTTAGTAACCTCACACATGGGTAGTAACCTAAGGAGCATGACATTTTAGTACAAAAGAAAAGAGACAGGGAAATAGAGAGTCACATACTATAGCAGTTAAATTATAGCCTCTGGACTCAGAATCTCTTGGACTGGCCTCACAACTCTGCCATTTTCCAGCAGTATGACCTGGGGCAAATTACTTCATTGCCCAGTGCGTCCATTTCCCATCAGGAAAATACGGATAATAAGAATACTTACATCAAAGAAGTATTATAAAGATTAAGTATCAATAAGTATAAAGCACTAAGAACAGGGTCTGCCACATATATAAGTATATGATATGCTATTCTTACTGTACATATTATTATCACATATTATTATGGAAGATGGGTGAGTATAAACCACCAAGAAGAGTAACTACAGTTTACAGTAACTAAAGATTCAATCCAGGGGAGAAAATATCTCTTTGGATTGTATGGGGACAATCCAGATGTATCCCAGATGAATCTGGACGAGATTTCCTTTTGCCAGGCACTGACATGAACATACAGTAAATCCTATGGCTATATTTAGGACATAAGATGTGTATCACCCTAAGCGCTGCGGCAAACCCTCCACAATAATAATAAATCCTCTTTCTGTGTTACCAACACGGAGAAGGTGTTCAAAGCAAGAATTATTAACGGTCCCCCCCTGCCTCCCCCCCCCAAAGATTTTTACAAAACCAGTGAGGTTTGTTGGCGTTTCCAAACTTGTCAGGAAGTCTGAAATGGGTACTGCTAGGAGTTGCTGTATAATTACTTAGTTGATTCCCTCTAAGGAGCTTACGCTAAGAATTGAGGAAAGAAAGCAGATTAACCATTTGAATACATGCCACGGCCCATCCACAAGCTTTTCCCTCTCTCCGCCATAAATGGGGGGGGGGGGCTTCTACAGTCCCCACCCGTCAACCCCAATATGTGATCCAGGGAAATCAATTTATTGCTTTGGCTAATCCCACAACAATAGGGGTTTCATTTTCATTGTAGGGCAATTAAGTTGTCCGACGGGAAGGAAGGAGCAGGAGGGGAAAGGGGTGGGGGGAGAACTCTCCCATCCCCACAGACAGATTAGTCCCTGTGGAGGCAGCAGCGTCCGTTCTGTCTGTCTGGTGGTCGGTCACACGCAGCTCCGGGCTGCTACCTAGCAACGCAAAGCCTGGAGAGAGCTCGCCGGTTCCACTGCCTCCTCCTCGCCCTTCCCATTCATCCTTGGTCGGTCTCCCCCCTCCCCCCCCCCCTCCGCGCGCTACTCTCTATCTGTCTTCAAGTTCCCTCTCTCCCTTCCTTCTCTCCCTTTTCTTCCCTACTTGTCTTCTCTCTCCTCTTCCCCCTTACTGTTTTCATCCCCTCCACTTCTTCCTCCCTTTCTTTCTCTGCCTTTCTGTAAAAATGTAAACTCTAGCAACTTGAGTGAATTTTTAAGTGCTTCATCCCAGAAAGTTTCTCCATTCGAGCCCTCAAAACTCTGGCCGCGCAGACGGGGCCTCATTCATCAACACAAAAGCCCCCACCTCCCTGTTGAAAAGGAAAACCCTTCAAAGAAAATGCCCCAGTATATCTGCTGCTCTCTCGGCCAATCCCGCCTGCCGGCCTTATCTCGGCTCGTAAATGATCTGTATCGAGATGCGGTCTCTTGAGGGTCAACGCGGGACCAAGTTTCGCTGAGGAGGAGAAGGCGGGGGGGGGGGGGGGGGCTCTAGCCCGCGAAGGGATCTCCCTGGCTGAGCGCTGCAGGTGGAAAACTGCGCACCGAGAAGCGCGGCGAATCTCTCAGCCCCCCAGAGAACAAATCAGTATGGGGAGCAGACTGCGCACTGGCTGGGAGAACCTTAGTCTCCGGGTTCCAGCTGCAGAGTTCTTTCGAGAGGGTCGGGAGAAAGTCCCGTGGGAACAAAGACGGGGTCCCCGTGGGGTGCGCTGTCACCGAAACCGGCGGAGCTATTTTCTCAAGTTTGCGGCTGCTCAGTTGCCCGGCGGGCGAAGGAAGGGTGCTCGCGCTCGCCCCTCGCTGAGCAACCTGGGCGCTCCAGCGAGAGCCGCTCCAGTGCCGCCGCCCTGCCGTGGCCCCCGCGCGGCCGCGGTTCCCTCAGTGCGCTCACAGACTCGATCCCTGCCACAGCCGGGTAAGTCCGGAGGTCTGCGCGGAATTCCGGCCGGCGGGCGCTTACCTTGGCCACTGGCCGGCGCCAGGCAGGCGGAAAAAATCAGCAGCATCATGCACTCCGCCGCCGCCGCCCCGCGGTCCATCCCCGCGGCCGTCCGGGACCCCGGCCTCGCCGTTCCTTCCCCGGGAGGTGGGCGCGCGTAGCACACAGCAACCGCCGCGCCTCTGCTCGCGAGCGCTCCTGTAGGCCTGCACCTCCGCGGGCTCCTAGTGGCGGAAAGCCGGCTCGGGCGCCCGAGGCATCCCGTTTTCTACCCGCGCCAGTCCCCACCCTCCAGACCGTGCATAAAGCCCTGGAGACCCGACCGCCCCGGAACTAGCATGCGGGAATCCAGCGGGGCAGGCCCCCTGCCGCCCGGCCCGCCCCCTGCACTTTGCAGCGCAGGGAAGAGTAGGGACTCGAACACACGTGCGCTCACACATGCACACTCACACATGCACACTCACACACGTCCTCATACAGTCACACACACAGTCGCACACACTCCTGTCACACAAACTGACAGTCTCACACGCTCACTCGCGCGCCTGCACACACATTCCTAGGTCACACACACGCGTTCGCGTAGTCCACAGTCACACAAACACCGACACGTACCCGCACCCTTCGCAGTTACACATTCTACGTTTACACACTCCTCGCAGCCTCACACTCACATGCGAACACTCGCCTGACACATGCACCGGCGTGCTTTGCCCTAGCCTCTCCGCAGGATTTGCCTCCACACAGAAGTTTGCGAGGCAGTCCACGGGAAAATCTGCCACTGATAGAGTCTTCTAAAAGGAATTAAAATAAGAGAAAGAAGGGAATGGGAAAGTAAATGAAAGGAATAAGAGCCCGCTGGAGAGATTCGTGACCATTCTCAAGTCTGAAATCCCTAGGCTTCTCGGACACCCTGATTTCTCCCATAGAGTAGAGACGCTGAGCTGGGGTGCTCTGTGTTTTTACAAGAGCAGGGGGATAGATCGATGTTGGGAGGAGGGGTGGATCCTTGTTTCGCTTTTCTTAAGCAGAACATACACACGTGTCACCTCCAGATCGCGTGTCTCACAAATCTCTTCAATTTGAAGCAAAATTGAAAAGAATGAACGTCTTCTCGATCGTACTGATGCCCCTTTACAGGAGGGAGAAACCTAAGAGGTTCAGAAAGCCCCGCAGCTCCCTCCTATAAGGCAGGGTTAGAGACTGCTGGGGGCTCCGGCCCCCAAGAGCCCTTCGAATGAACATTACACTCACCCTCAGAGCATCGTCCTTGGGCGGTATGTGACACTAGAACCGACAGAAAAAAAAAGGGCGAGGGTGATGCAACTTATTTCCTGGCCCTGGGACCCCTGTCTGTGAGAAGGGGCCGTTCTCGGGCCGAGGTCGCCCCCAATCTCCGGTCCCGGGCTCTGGATTAACTCGGCTGCGGGACCCCAGGAGCCCTTTCCACACACCCCCACCCCCCGCCAGAGGGGCTATGACAGTGGAGGCGGCAGCCCTGCGAGCACTTAGACCCTCGCAGGGTCCCGCCGCCTGGCCCTTCCCAGGGGCGAGAACCTGCCAGTTTGCCACTCCTTGTCCCCGGAGCACCGACCGTCTAGGGCTCTGTTGACTGACCCATGGATCGCGTACCTTCCGTGGGCTTTGGTGATCGGTGAAGCTTTGCGGGGAAGAGAAAGGGGAAGATAGGTATTATTTTAGAAATATAAAAAGAGAGCGAAATAAGAGAGAGAAAACTTAGACTTAAAAGACCAGGGCTGTGAGAAAGAGCGACAGTCACTTCGTGGCTTTCTTTTCGAGATTTCTGGGTTTGGGAATCCAGAGTTCTCTGCTCTGACCGAAGTCAATGGAACGTTATTTGCCTCCCCTGCACGGCCCTGGCGCTGTCCGGCGCCAAAGAGGAGGCAGGATTGGGGACCGGAGGGGCAGGGGGGTCTGGGAAGAGAAGAGGATGAGGCGGGTGGGAGGAGGGAAGCGGCGAGGGGGCGAGAAGCTGCACTTCAGTCTCCGCGGGTGATTTATGCCGGTTCCGGGCGGCCGGGGCGATGGTACGAGACCGCGCCGGGGTCAGGCGGCTCTGACGCCCGCCCAGGCCGCGCTGCATAGTCAATGAGCGTCCCCGCACCGCGAGTTACAAAGAGCTGCGGCGGGCGCGGGGGAGGCTTGCGCGGGAGGGGCTGGGTGGCTCCCAGTGCGCGCGTGGGCGCGTGGGCGTGCAAGAGGGTGGGCACCGGCGCGCGGACGCGCACGCGGGCGTGAGTGTGTGCGTGTCCTTTCACTGTAGCAGCCAGGGCTCCTAACATTCCTTTCTGCACTGAAGGGTTTTCCTCATTGTTGTTGTCTTTGTGCTCCAGTGTTGCCAACTTACTGGAATTCCTGACGTGGTTGCACAGCAGGGCTCAGGCTGACCGTAGGAGCCAGCTGCGTTTGTGTATGAGGCCGACCCCGCCGTTAATCCCAGAATAACGCGGGTGAAGGGGGAAAGAATGGAGGGAGAACGCGAGGGAGGGGAGCGGATAAAGGGTGGGGATGGGAATGAGGGACCACTAACGGACTACGGTCCCTCATTCCCAGCACTGTGGATGTAAATTCCCACATCCACGCTCTTTTCCACTAGAAAATCCCATCTTCTCAAGGCAACCCCAAACTCATGCCCCTTGAAAACAAGCATCTTTTACAGCCCATACGATGTGCCTGTTTATCTGCGGTATCTATACCTGAGAAAACTGGCTGCTAGTTCCGGAGGATTAAATCTAAGGACCAGCACCTGGGAAAGCCCAAGTTAGCACAGTTGTGATTTAAACCAGGCTTTTTTCTATATAATACAAAAGTGTAATTTCTTTTTCACATTTCTCCCTATGTAAACGCATATAAGACTTTACAGTTAACCAGAGACAGAAAGTGCTGAAAAGTGAAATTTATCCTAGTAAATGTTAATTGACTTCCTTGACACATTTTTGATTCGTGTATATTTTATTTATCCATCAACAACAAACTACTAAAAATATTTTCAGAGCATTTGTTCCTCTGTTGAACCAACTTCTGCTTCCTGCAGTGGGTATAAAGTTGTAAAATCTCCTTGAGTAAAATTCAACTTCAGTTTGCTATTATTCCAACCCAGATTTGCCTCCTAAGTGCCATAGAGTCAATTGCCCACTGAACAGCTCCAATCCAATGTCCTTAATACCTCAAACTCAACATGGGGGAGCCTGAACCATAAACCTTCCATGTTCCTTATCTCAGAAAGGGGTACCACCATCCAGCCCGGGGGCCCAGGCCTGAATTGTCGTTTTGACCCCTCCCTTTTCCCTACTCCTATATGCAATCAATCATGACATTCTGTTAACTCAAACCCATTTCTCTCAACCTCACTGCCAGTAGCCACCTAGGCTCTCTCACCTAAATTATGGCAAGAGCCTTTACAAGTTCCTTGTTGTCAGTTTTGCTCCCTACCATCTGTTCATCTCTTTTCCATTCTGCAATCAGATGATCCAAAGTGATGTTTGCATTAGACTAGTGCTTTCAAACAGAGGTCATTACTAATTCGAGAGTAAGAAATGAGTTTAGTAGTTCAGACAAGAATTATTTTCAAATTAAATAAAATAGAATAGAAACTTTCATGTGGAAAGGATATGTATTGTTTCACAGAACTCCTGGTTCTCATGTGTGTGTGTGTGTGTCTGTGTCTGTGTGTGTGTCTGTACGCGTGTATAGATATGCTGTGTCACCTTATTACAGATCTCAGTCAAAAAAAGCTTGAAGTATCTCTCCACGAATTACTTCTTAATTAAAAAGAGAAAATAGTTAAGAGACATGGAGAAACCTAGCAGATATCTTAATAGGTTTTATTATTATTTAGGCATAGTAAGGTCAATAGATCAGGAGATGACTGCCATTGGAAAGATAATTTATTATACTTACAGCTCCCAAGAGAGGGAAAACAGGTCACACCCCTGGGGGGCCACAGAGGGAGGTACCAGAGTGAGCACTCCCAGAGGGAGAGGGGGAAACGGGAGCAAGCACCTTTACTGTGGCTTCCAAGGGGAAGAACAGGCAGACAGGGTGAACAGGCTTAGGATTGGCCAGTTTGTATTTGAAAAGCACTCCCTTGGGCCAACTCTCAGAGGAGGGAGGCAACAAGGGAAGGAGGAGGGGCGTCAAGGCAAGGTGACTGGGTCATATCATCAGGTTGTCCAGAACAAGGTGTGTCCAGCATATGCCTGCAGGGCAGATGTTAAAGCATTTTAAGATTACAGAAGCTAGAAACATAGTAAATATGGCAGATGCCTCATTACTGACAAAAATGCGTAACCTAGCCATGAGAAAGCATCAGACAAACCCAAAAAGAGGGACATTCTATAAAATAACCAACTTGTATTCTTCAAAAATGGCAAGGTCATGAAATCCAAAGAAAGACTGAGGAACTTTTTAGCGATATGACAATTAAATGCAACACACAGCCTTAGATTGGACCTGGACTGGGGAAAAATAGCTCTGAAGGACGTTATTGGGAAAAGCAGAGGCATTTCAATATGGACTATAGATTGGATAGTAGTATCCTGTTATGTTAAATTGTCTGACATTGGTTAGGAAAGAGAAAGTCCTTGTTCTTAGGAAATATATCCTAGAGTACTGAGGGGTACAGAGACATGATTTTGCAACTTATTCTGAAATAATTCAGAAAAAAAAAATGTGTATGTATCCATGTGTGTGTTAGGAAGAGAGAGAGAGAGTGCAAATGGGCCAAGGGTATGTGGGAGTTTCCTGCACTATTCTTGGAACTTTTGTGTGAGTTTGAAATTATATTAAAATCAGTTGACTTTTTTTAAGTTTGAGAAACTGAAGAATCATAAGTTCCACATCAACAGTTCCTCTCTTGTCTCCCTGTATTTACTCCTATTATTCCCTATGTCTAGAACATTCTTTCCCTCCCAACCCATCCCTTCATCTGGTTAATTCCTATTCAACTTTCCAATCTCATCTAAAATATCTCTTCTTCCAGGAAGCCTTCCAAAACCCCCCATAGTGACTTAGGAGACCCTTCTATATATCCTCAGCAATCTTTATTTCCCTGAGTCCAGCTCTCTTCACACTTGTATTCCCATGACTGCCTCAAAGCTTTCCCTCTGCAACCAGAATAATATTTTGCAGTCATGCAGACTGTTTCAATCACTTGGTTATAACATTCCGGTAGTTTTCACATTATTCTGGAATAAAATTCAAAATTTTTAGCATAATCTACAAGCCTTTGCATGATCTGGCCCCTGGCAATCTCTTGATTCTCATATGACAGTCTAGACACACAGGCCTCCTCTTGGTTCCTCAAACATATTATCTGCTTTCCCAGCCTCGAGGGTGAGATTAAGAGGCCTAGGAGAGAGATAGGCAGAGGTTTGTGGAGCTGCCTAAATTCCTGACTCCACTCCAGTTCTAGCTCCTAACATAGTATATCCTTACAATAATCCTCCTTTTGCTTGAGCAACTTGAGTGGATCTCTGCCACATGCAAAGCAGAGCCAGACTGAAACCATCAAAAAGCGCCAAAAAGACGTCTTAAGGTAGCTCACCTACCAGTATGCTTCTGATGCAATAACTGCAATCGAAAAGGGAAGAACACTGTATCGATGACCCTCCCCCCACCTTTTTTTTTTTTTAACAACTTTTGACTTGCCAGCCTCGGGACCAGGTCCTGAGCCATAAGTCTGCCTGTGGGTAGCCAGGGCCAGGAAAGCCACAGCACGATCTAAAAGGACAACCAGTGCAGCAGCTATGGTATTCAAAACAAATATGGAGACACCAGATAGAATATGACAGGAGAATCTCCTGATATGCAAATATAGTCACATGAAAAGTCTTGGCAGAGCTTGAAAGAAACAACAGGGAATCTATCAAGTCTCACTGATTGAAAAAAAAAAGGTTCAAAAAAATTAAGACTTTGCTGAAAACGTTAGGTGTTAAACACTTGATCGCATGTAAATGTTCTGATCAAACCAGCACCACAAGCACCAGAGGCAGGAGCCTGTGCAGGGGTACCACATCATGCCTCGGAAGGAAGGCTAGGAATACAGTAACAGGGTCAAAATGGTTAGCCTCGCTGCTTTTAAATTCCTCTCTCTTAGGAGCAATTCCTGCAGGTAAAGGTCAGTGAAAATATCTGCCTGGATAATGACTCTTGAGAGCCAGAAGCCCAATACAATTCCATCAGTCCTGCAGTCCATCTCTTATCTCAGGGATTGTGAAAGGGCTGGAGGTTGTAGAAAAATGTGTGATAAGAAGCAGTATATGCATGAAGAAAAGGCCTATATAAAGTCAGGACTCAGGATCATAATTATATATAAATCTAGTCTTCAGTGTACAAAAGTACGGGGAATGCACCAGAATTCAACCAGGCTCTCAGTTAAAGGAGCTGGATTTGTCTTACTTACCACCAAATCCCCAGAAGCTATCATTGTACCTGATACATAGCAGGTCCTCAATAAATGTTTGGTGAATGAAAAAATGAATGGAATACAACAGGATAAACTCTGCATTTGGCTTCTGGCATTCCACCCAAATGAGATCTTACAAGATGCAACTTATTCTTGAGATCTTGAACACTATAGGAAGTGTCCTCAGGGTAGTTCAGAGTTTTAACTTCTCCTTAGCAACACTTGTCTTTAGGGTCTACAGTTAATTTTGCAATCTGAGGGGTTTTGTTTTTTTGGGTTTTTTTAAGATTTATTTATTTATTTTAGAGGGAGAGTCCAGACAGCCCTTCCCAGTGTTAGTTCACGAGGGGAGGAAAGACCCCACCCGCACAGGGCCTCACAGTCTCTGTTCCAGGATCCCATCCAGGACACTACTTTACATTAAGTCATCATGTCTCCCCAAGCTCCTCTTGACTGTGACAATTTCTCAGACATTGTTTTTGTTTTTGGTGACTTTGACAGTTTTGTGGAGTACTGATCAGGTATTTTGTGTAATGCCCTTCAATTGGAATTTGGCTGATATTTGTCTCGCGATTAGACTGGGGTTATGGGTTTTGGAGGCAAGATGACAGAGGTAAAGAAAGGGTCATTCTCCTCACCTCATATGAGGAGTACATACTATCGACATGACTTATCATGTTGACATTAATCTGGATCACCTGGCTGAAGAAGTGTTTGCCATGTTTCTCAACAGTAATCACTCCTTTTCCCGTTTCATTCTGTACTCTCTAGAAGAAAGTCATGCACAGCCCAACTAGAGAAGCGGGAAATTTTATACTCCATCTCCTCAAGGGCAAAGTGAGGGAATTGTTCTACATGGATAGATTTATCCATTCATCTTTATTTTTTCAACGTTTTATTTATATCAATATAGAATTATGGATATTTATTTTATAGTTTGAGTTATAATCCAATACTACATTATTTTTTTTGCTCTAATTATTCTAGCTTTGGTCTTTGGAAGGTCTTTCAGTTGACTCATATGTCCCTTTGACATAACCCTATCATTGTGGGTGTTCTGTTTTTTGTTTTGAGCACTTCCTTACTTTCTGGCAGTACAAGATGCTCCATCTCGTCTTGCTTATTCCCTGCCCCAGCCCTAGAACCAGTCAAGATCTTTTTATTCTTTGTTTTATAAAGAATGAAAATAGTAATTAAAATTTACTGATGGGGCGCCTGGGTGGCTCAGTCAGTTAAGCCTTCGACTCTTGGTTTCGGTTCAGGTTGTGATCTCAAGGGCAAGATCTCAGGGTCATGGGATCATGCCCCCATTCAGGCTCTGTGCTCAGGGAGCAGTCTGCTGAAGTTTCTCTCTCCCTCTCCCTCTGCCCCTCCCCCCAACGCACTTGTGTACATGCGCTCTCTCTTTCAAGTAAATAAATCTTTTTTTAAAAAGCAAAAAGAAAATTCACTGAATACTCACTCTGTGGCAGATTTGAGCTAAGAATCTTACCAACGTCAAGTAAAACTCCAGATAACTAGCATGCAACTACTGATACTCTTTGTTTTTAACTAATTGCCTGGGGAAATTATTTTTATTGCATTTTATTTTTATAATCTTGGGATGGGAAAGCCTGCCTAAATAAGGCACTGAAGCCTACAATCCAGAATGGAAAGAATTGATAGTTTGTTGACATACAATATTATGTTAGTTTCGGGTGTAGAATATAGTGATTCAAAGTTTGTATACAATAGGAAGTGATCACCACAATAAATCTAGCTACCAACTGTCACCATACAAAGTTGTTACAATATTATTAACTATATTCCCTATGCTGTACATTGCATCCTCCTGTCTTATTTATTTTATAACTGGAAGTTTGTACCTTTTAAGAATTGATAGTTTTGTCTATATAAAAATCAAATTATTTTTGTAAGGCAAAAAACCACAATAAACGATTTTGAAAAACAAATTGGAAAGTACTTTTTACATCTATGACCAAAAAAACTAATATAGAAAAGTTCTTAGAAACTAATAAAAAGTTGAGTACCCCACTAGAAAAATTATCTGTGAACAAAATAATAATGAACATTTGTGTAGTGCACATTCTGTGCTAGATGCAGTCCAAAGTGCTTAATGAATATCAACTTGTGTTTTTTAAGATTTTTTTATTTATTTATCTTGGAAAGAGAGAGAGAGTGCAAGCAGGGGGAGGGGCAGAGGGAGAGGGGGAGGATCTCAAGCAGACTCTGCACTGAGCACAGAGTCTGATGTGGGGGCTTGATCCCAGGACCTGGGATCATGACCTGAGGCAAAACCAAGAGTCTGACACCCTACCAAGTGAGAGACCCAAGCACCCCTCAACTTATTTAATTCTCACAGCAACACTTTGAAGTAAGTACTATAATCACTGGTAAGGAAACTGAGCCCAGAGAAGTTAAGGGATTTTCCCAAAGTCACACAACTAGTTGGTAGCAGACCTGGGATTTGAATCCAGTCAGCTCCAGAGTATCTAAGCTTGTACTTTCCCTGAAAGCAGAACCTTGAAATGAAGACTGGAGTACATGTAATTTATTAGAGAAATAACTCAGAAGCAATATTGAGGCACCAGATAGAGTGAGATAGAGAAGAAAGAAAAACTATATGGGTGTGCTATATTGAAGTCACCACTGTGGTATCTGGCACTGAGTTCTCCCAGGACCCTTTAAGGAGAATTTAGAATGAGTCTCAGAATTATCCACCTGGATCAACCAAGAGAAGTAGTTATCCTTCAGCTCCTGTCCCCTGTTGGCTAAGAGTTACCATCGAGCGGGCGCCTGGGTAGCGCTCAGTCAGTTAAGTGTCAGACTCTTGATTTCGGCTCAGGTCATGATCTCAGGGTTGTGAGATCACACGGAGTGTGGAGCCTGCTTGAGATTCTCTCTCCTCCTCTCCCCCGCCCTTCTCCCCCTGTGCACGCACACATGCTCTCTCTCTCTCTTAAAAAAAAAAAAAAAAGAAAAAAAAGGAGTTAACATCAAGGGTATTACCTTCCCTGTCATCTGGGGTAAGCATGTGGGATAAACCCACCAGAGTTTACAGCAATGGAGAAGCTCCGGGGCACAAAGTAAAACATAAGCCACAGACACCGGAAGCATGATTCCAGTATAAGGTAAGATGAAGCCTGTTGGGGAGTCAGGTGACCAGGCAGATGTCATACCTTAATGTTCTGTGGTACTTTTACTGTGTTCCCTAGTGGAATCATTCTGTCTAGGAATCGAGGTCTCTAATCCAGCAGAACCTAAAGGACATTCTTGTCATTTAGCAAGTTCTTAAGGTGATGATGAGAGGCACCAGTCTTTCTTCCACTCCGTGGGGACAGAGCATCATATATCTGCCACATACTACATCCTAGAAGATAATATCCCAACCCCACAGGTTTGTCCTTGAGCTGGTAATTTAAATGAAAACCTAATAGGTCATTCTACTGTGCTATTAGGGTAGCTCCTTCTGCATGATAAGGTATACATATCTTCTTCAACTTATTATGGGTGATGTCCTCCTGATAAACCCATCAGAAGTTGGAAATATCCTAAGTCGAAAATGCATTTAATACACCTAACCTATTGAACATCATAACCTAGCCTAGCCGACTTTAAACGTGCCCAGAACACTTACATTAGCCTACAGTTGGGCAAAATCATCTAACACAAAATCCGTTTTACAATAAAGTATTGAATATGTCATGTAATTTGAGGACAGTACTGAAAGTGAGAAACAGAATGGTTGTTTGGTTACAGAAAGGTCATAAGTGTATCAGTTGTTTACTGTCAGCTTTGTGTGGCTGACTGGGAGCTGAAGCCGCCACTGCCCAGCTTCACAAGAGAGCATCATACCACATACCACTACTTCAGGAAGAAATCAAAATTTAAAACTTGAAATACAGTTTCTACTGAATGCATATCTATTTTCTACCATCATAAAATTGAAAAATCATAAGTCAAATCATCATAAGTCCGGGACAATCTGCGTAATAAAACTAAAGCATTCCAAGGTGAAATACCCAGTATTAAACCTCCTTCACTTGTAAATGAGTTGCTTGCTCTGAAGGCATCACTATTCAAGAGCCCATGTTAGTAAATCTGGCATTTTGTAAGCCTTCAAATGATGGTGCTGACAGAGGCACTGTGAGAAGGAAGGCAAAACCCACATTCAGGGTACCAGTGGATTCTAGAAAGAACAAATCACTTCTCCCACCATATATAAAGGGTCCACTGTAATCAACATGCCACCAAGGGACTGATTTTTCTATTTTTTCTATGTCAGTGTTGGCAATTTTGCTTTTCTAGGAATGTTTCCATTTCATCCATATTTTCAAATATACTGGCATAAATGTGTTCGTTATATCCTCTTATCTTTTTGGAATCTTAATGATTTGCAGTATTATCCCTCTTTTTATTACTGTATGGAGTATTTCCTTCTTTTTCTCTTTTTTCCTTATTAGTATTGCCAATTTTGTTCGTCTTTTCAAAGAACTGACTTTGGGTTTGTTTTTAAATCAATTCTATTTTTTTATTTTTGTTTTGCATTTCATTGATATTTTTGCTTTTCTTTACTATTTCCTTCTTCCTACTGACTTTGGGTTTTATATACTGTCAAGTTCATTTATTACATTTTTCATTTCCATCATTATATTTTCAGTTCCAGAATTTCCATTCAAATCTTTTTTCAAAAGCCCCGTTCTCACATCAAATTGTCCATTTCGTCATCTCTAATATATGGATTACATCTTTTGAAACTGTCAATTGTTTATCTTTTTTTGTTTTTCAGTCATTTCATCCTAGCTCCTGGTATGCCTGGCAAATTTTAATTGAATACTTTATGTGAGTATAACAAATTGTGTAAGCTATAGATGATGCTTTCTCCTCCAAAGAGAATTTATTTTCCTTCAAGTAGGCAGTTAGAATAGGGGTAAATTTTGATCCAACCAGAATGAGGGGTCTCAAGACTGGATTTTAGTCTTTATGAGGTCTGAACTAGTCCTGGTTTGTCCTACTACTAGCATGAAGCCCTTTAAATATCTCAATAGAAAATGTGGAGCATTTTCCAGGACACTTCTCCTTAGTAGCTCTGACCTCCAGTGCTATCTCAGCAGCACTATGATACTCCTAAAAGCTCTGATTAAACTCTTAACATGTTAGCATCCACTTTACATTAGACTTCTCAGATCAATGAAGCTTACGAATTGGAAATGCTGGAAGGAAAAAAGTAGCAGAAAATTTCCAGCTTTCCCAAGTGTTTTCCCTTTCTTTCTTGGATCTTGGTCTCTCAAATGCTGAATGTGCTGTTATTCTCCAATGCCTTTAAATAGTTATTTCATATTTTCAAATTTAAAATATATTTTTCATATAATTGTAACTATTCTCTAATACTACACCAAAACTCAACAAGTTGTTCCTAAGAGTTAATTACAATAAGGAATTTAAAACCATGTCAATGAACTTCCCATCCTCAATTATATTAAAATCCATTTGTCTTTAACTTTGAATGGATTTGGCAACATTATGTTCTAGTCATTTGAAAAATATTAGTTCACTGTTATGCACCTCTTCTAAATGTTAATGTATTTCATTATAGAATATGTTTTAAATCACATTGGTTAAAATTACCACAAAACTCATCACCAAAAAATGTCTTTGAGTATAATTAAGCTATGGCAGATAAAGTTTTCCAAAATTCTAATTTTTCAATTCAAAACATAAGATGTCCTGCCTAATAATTACAGTATACCCTGTTCCCGTCTTAACAGGAACCACTTTAGTAACAATATGTCACAAAAAGAAAAACTCATTATATTTTAATATATTGTTAAACAACATTTGGATGAAATATCATAAAGTGTATAAATAAAAATGTGCTTATACTCCAGAATTTGTACATTCTGTCATCATAGTGGTGATAACTTTAAAAGAATATTTAAGTCTAGAAATACTTCAAACTGAAAGGAAAATTAGGCTAAGAAAAAAATTTTAAATTATAGAAAAAGTATAGTAATTATATACGGTCTTTCCGAAATCTTATGAAAGGCTATTTACTTTGCCCCATATCCATTATAAATTACACCGTCATTGGTTATATTTGGATGAAGTCCACTTGAATTTTGTGACACAGAAGCAGATCTCTGATGGGAGAAACAAGTTGGAAAGTAACACATTGCAACGAACCTTGTTTACCTATCCCCCAAATCAGCTGAAGTTCCCTAAATTGAAAAAAAATTATAATAAAAATAAAGTCTACCATTAATAATGTTTGAGAGGATGAGTAGTAGAAGGGATATTGACCCTGCTACCATCTGATTCCACTGATCTTGGTAATTGTGAGTAAATTGACAGAAAACTTTTCGATCGAATAGCTCCAAGAATTATTCTTTAAAAGTGATTTACTACTTATACGATTCTTTATAATTAAAATCCTTACTATTTCTCAAATGGGAAAATTGGAGGTGCTTTGTAATGCAGATTTTAAAAAAGAGAACTGCAAATTCTTTTCTTCCAACACAGCTCCTTCCAGTGGGCAGATAAAGAGAAGGGTATTCTCCATACCCGAGTGCCTTTGCCTCTGCTGCCTCAGAGTTGGCTGATTTTCATCTGGGCTCCTATCTTGACTCACCAGTCAAGGGAAGGCTTCTCTCTACTGTACCACCTTCTCCTCCTCCTCCTCCTCCTTCTTCTTCTTCTTCTTCTTCTTCTTCTTCTTCTTCTTCTTCTTCTTCTTCTTCTTCTTCTTTTTTAAGATTTATTTACTTATTTGGAGGGGAGGGGACAGAGGGAGAGGAAGAGAAAGAATCCCAAGCAGACTCCATGCTGACTGCAGGGTGCTAGGCAGGACTCAATCTCATGACCCTGAGATCATGACAAGCGCTGAAACCAAGAGTCGGACTGAGTCACCCAGGCATCTGTACCTTATTGTTCATATAGTTATTTCAACCAAGAATTAGATAATTGCTTTAGTTACAACAGAAGAGAAAGGGTATTATAAATAGGACTTTACAAATTAAAATTAACAAAACAAGTTTATTTGTTTTTCATAAAACCCCTTACTTATAAATTGACTCTAATTTAATTAGCCTGTCACTTCAGTCATTAGAAATTTAAAGGATTAGCTTATCTTAAACATAATTTTTATTTTCATAAAAATGTTTAAGAAATCAGTTCGCAAAGTAACATGTATTTTATATGCTGTTCTGTTAAGCTGCATAGGCTCATGCGGGCGTGTGTGTGTGTGTGTGTGTGTGTGTGTAGAGAGAGAAAGAAAGAGAGATGCATGAGATCAAGACCAAAATTGAACTCCACTCTGAAAGCATGATCACTGAAGCAGTACTAGTCTTTAGCTCCAAATGGTGGGATTTGGGATGATCTTTTTTTAGCTTTTCTGTTGTTTAAATTATCTATAATGAACACATGTCATCTTTATGAAAAGAGAAAAAAAATTCTATAGAAGCAAAAGGAGGGCACACCTAATTCTCCCTTGGGAGGGAAAAATAAAGTTTGGAGAATAAAATGATCTATAAGCTGAATATTGAAAGATAAGTAATTCATATAGCTGAAATGAGGAAGAAGGACTATAATAAAATCCTGTAATTGATGCATTATAATTCTCAACAACCTTATGTGATAGGTATTTTTATCTGTCCAGGATCTCCTTTCCATTAGTTATATCCAAGTTCTTGTCCTAGGTGTGTTTTTGAAGAGCAAAATTATGAATTCCTTCATAAAAATTCTTTCATTGATAAAAGTACATACTAGGAACTTAACATACCCTAAAAGGTTAGGTGTCTTAGAAACTGATAGCTCAGAAAAAGGACAATCTAGAAATATCCTAAATATGCACTAAGCATGTTACTTAGACAAAAACTTACCTACCTGTCTACCTACTTAAGAGATATTTAAAAAAATTATCAGAAATATTTAAGACTCCGGGGGCGCCTGGGTGGCACAGCGGTTAAGTGTCTGCCTTCGGCTCAGGGCGTGATCCCGGCATTGTGGGATCGAGCCCCACATCAGGCTCCTCCACTATGAGCCTGCTTCTTCCTCTCCCACTCCCCCTGCTTGTGTTCCCTCTCTCACTGGCTGTCTCTATCTCTGTCAAATAAATAAATAAAATCTTTAAAAAAAAAAAAAAAAGAAATATTTAAGACTCCTAAACTAAAGATTTTATATATCATGGTCACCTTAGCTTCTAGCTAAATTTGTGAGATTTCCTTAGGCCTAGAAAAAACAAAATGCAATGAATAAAATGGACAAATTCAAAAGGTACATAAACTACCAAAACTGACTCAAGAAGAAAGAGAAACTCTGAATAGACCTAAAACAAGTAAAGAAATTGAATCAGTAATCAAAAACCTCCCAAGAAAGAAAATCCCAGAACCAGATGACTTCATTTGTGAATTCTACCATTTAAAGAAAAATTAAAACCAATCACTTTCAAACTCTCCCAAGAATACTGAATAGGAGGAAACATTTCCTAACTAATTCTACAACGCCAGAATTACCTTGATACCAAAACCAGACAAAGATACTATAAGAAAGGAAAATTATAGACCAATATCCATTGTAAATATAGATGTAAAAATCTTCAACAAAATATTAGCAAACTGAACTCAGCAACATAATAAGAGAATTATACACTATGACCAAGTGGGATTTATCCTTGGAATGCAAGAGTGGCTTAACATATAAAAAATCAATTAATGTAATATATCACATTAATGAAATGAATGATAAAAACCATATGATCATCACAGTTGGTGCAGAAAAAGTGTTTGACAAAAATCCAACAACTTTTCATGATAGAAAAAAGTGCTCAATAAACTAGGAGTAGGAGAAAATTTCCTCAACATGATAAAGACCATATATGAAAAACCCACAGCTAATATCATATTTGGTGGTGAAAAAAATGAAAGCTTTTCCTCTAAGACCAGGAACAAAACAAAGATGCCCATTCTTACATTTCTATTTAACACAGTACTGGAAGTTCTAACTGAAACAATTAGGCAAGAAAAAGAAATAAGAAACATCTAAATTGGAAAGGTAGAAGAAAAATTATCTGTTCAAAGATGACATGATTTTGTATATAGAAAACCCTAAAGAACACACACAGCTAGAGCTAATAAATGATTTCAGCAAAGCTTCAGGCTACAAAATCAACATATAAAAATCACTTGTATTTCTATACACTAGCAATGAACAATCCCAATTAAATTAAGAAAAAATTCTACTTATGATAGCATCAAAAAGAATAAAATACATAAAAATAAACTTAACTAGGAGGGACAAAACAGTTGTACATTGAAAACTACAGGGTGGCTTACTTGGCTAAGTGTCCAACACTTGATTTGGGCTCAGGTCATGATCTCAGGGTCGCAGGACTGAGCCTCATGTCAGGCTCTGTGTTCAGCAGGCAGTCTGCTTGAGATTCTCTCTTCTTCTTCCTCTGCCCCTTCCCCTGCTTGTGCTAAATAAATAAATAAACAAACAAATAAATAAATAAATAAAATCTTTCGGAAAAAAGGAAACTACAAAACACTGCTGAAACAAATTTAAAAATACAGGAATAAATGGAAAGGCATCCTGTGTTCATGGATTGGAAGACTTAATATTGTTAAAATGGCAATACTTCCCAAAGTAATCTTCAGATTCCATGTAATCCTACCAAAACCCAACTGACATTTTTTGCAGAAATGAAAAAGTCAACCCTAAAATTCATATGGAGGGATACCTGGGTGACTCAGTCAGTCAGGCATCTGCCTTCTGCTCAGGTCATGATCCCAGGCTCCTGGGATTGAGTCCTGCATCAGGATCCCTGATCAGTGGGGAGCCTGCTTCTCCCTCTGCCTGCTGCTCCCCCTGCTTGTGTTCTCTCTCTCTCTCTCTCGTTCTCTCTCTCTCATTCTCTGACAAATAAATAAATAAAATCTTTAAAAATAAAATAAAGTAAAATTCATATGGAATTGCAAAGGGACCTCAAATAGCCAAAGTGATCTTCAAAAAAGTTAGATAACTTGAATCAAATTGGACAACTCACACTTCATAATTTCAAGACTTACTACAAAGCTACGGGAATGAAAACAATGCCTTACTGGCCTAAGTGGAGACATACAGATCCATGGAAAAGAATTGACAGTCCAGAAATTAACCCACACATCTTGACAAGGGTGCCATAACCATTCAATGGGGAAAAATAGTCTTTTCAACAAATGGTACTGGGACCACAGTATATCTACAGGCAAAAGAATGATGTTGGATCCCTACCTTGCCCCGTAAACAAAAATTAACTCTAAGTGAATCAAAAACTTAAGCTAAAACTATAAAACTCTTAGAAAAAAACATAAGGGCAAATGACTTGGATTAGCAATGCTTTCTTTCTGGGTTTATTTTATATATATATATATATATATAATTTTACCTTTTTTTAAATTTATTTGAGACAGAGAAAGAAAATGGAAGGGCAGAGGGAGAGTGAGACAAGCAGACTCCCCACCGAGCAAGAAGCCCAATGCAGGGCTCCATTCCAAGACTCTAAGATCATGACCTGAGCTGAAATCAAGAGTCAGACGCTCAACTGACTAAGCCACCCAAGTCACCCCAGCAATGCTTTCTAAAATATGACACCAGGGCGTCTGGCTGGCTTAGCTGGTAGAGCATATGACTCTTGATCTCGAGATCATGAGTTTGAGCCCCATGTTGGGCATAGATTGCTTTAAAAAAAAAATCTACTGTTAATAAAAGTGCTTTACAACCTGGATCTTTAAAAAGTAATCATAAAATAAAATATGACACCAATAGCACAAGCAACAAAAGAAAAAATAGATGAGGTGGACTTCATCAAAAATTTTGAAATTTCTTATTTATTTTATAAATGAAAGTAAACAGTCATGGGGATGAAAAGTACAGCATAGGGAATCTAATCAATAATATTGTAATAACGTATGGCTACAGATGGTAACTACACTTACAGTGGTGAGATAGAACTGTTGAATCATTATGTTGTACACCTAAAACTAATATACCATAGGTCAACTATACTTCAATTTAAAATTTTTTTTAAATTTCTGTACATCAAAGAACACACTCAACAGAGTGAACAGACAACCCTCAGACTAGGAGAAAATATTTGCCAATAATGTATGTGATAAAGGTCTAGAACCCAAAATATATAAAGAACTCCTACAGCTCAACAACAAAAAGACTAGCAACTCAAAAACAGGCAAAGAACGTGAATAGACATGTCTCCAAAGAAGATATTCAAATATCCAAAAGGCACATGAAAAGATGTTCAATGTCATTAGTCATTAGGCAAAAGCAAACCAAAACCACAATGAGATACCACTTCAATATGTAGTAAGACGATCAGAGTAAATAAAAAAAAAAAAAAAAAAACAGAAAATAACTATGTGGAGAAATCAGAACTTTTGTGCATTGATGGCAGGAATGTAAAATAACATAGCCACCGTGGAAAATAGTTTGGTGTCTTGTCAAAATGTTAAACATAGAACTATAATACAACCCAGCAATTCCATTCCTGGGTATATAACCAAAAACGCTGAAAACAGGGACTCAAACAGTGCTTGTATGCCAATGTTCACTTCTGTATTATTTATAATATCCAAAAGTGGAAATAATCCAAATGTCCATCAAAAGATGAATGAAAAAACAAAATGTGATATACACATATGATGGAATATTATTCAGCCACAAAAAGGAACGTAGTTTTTTCAAAAGCTTTATTTATTTATTTTAGAGAGAAAGAGAGAGATAACCAGGGTGGGGGCCAGAGGAAGAAAGAGTGTCAATCAGACTCCGCACTAAGGTACCCCAAAAGGAATGTAGTTTTGATACATGCTACAATATGGACGAACCTTGAAAACATTATGCTTAGTGAAATAAGTCAGACACAAAAGGACAAAAACTATATGATTCCACATACATGAGATATGTATGTACCGTAGTCAAATTCACAGAGACATAAAACAGAATGGTGGTTACTAGGGTCTGTGGAGAGAGGGGAATGGGGAGTTACTGCTTAATACAGAGTTTCTGTTTGGGATGATGATAAATTCTGGCAGTGGATAGTGATAATGGTTGTATAATATTGTGAATGTACTTAATGTCACTGAATTGTACATTTTAAGTTATTAAAAATGGTATGTGCTATATGTTGGCTAACTGAACAAAAACATTGAATAAATGAATAAATAAAATAAAAATGGTAAATTTTACATTAACTATATTTTACTACAATCAAAAAAAAATCAAACAATAAGAGAAAAAGAAATGAAAGTCAACAATAGAGAGCCAGTTTACCCTACTTTCTTTTTGTAAAAATCTATTTGGCAATCAACATAGACTGAAAAGTACCTTCAGAACTTTCTGTGTTTTTGTCCTCCTTATATTTAACTTTTTTTAAAGTAAGCTTTATGCACACTATGGGGCTTGAACTCACAACCCCACAATCAAGAGTCACATGCTCTACCAACTAAGCCAGCCAGGCATTCCTGTCCTCCTGAGAGGCCTCACTATACATGATACTTTCAAGAGCATTTCTTGCTCTTTTTCTGCACACTGATACAAATGCCTCCATACCCACTTTTCAAAAGCAAGTAGGCAATTTAAAACATGTATACTCCAAATGGACTCAGTGTTGTTTCTGTTTTTAATAAACCTTAAGGTGAAGGGATTGCCACATTACCCATTGGGCCCTTTATGTATTGTAATTTGGTGGCTGACTCTGCTTCTGTCAAGTTGCACAAGCAAAATCAATCACTTTTTTTGTTTCTCCAAACTTCTTTGTAGCTGAGAGAATAAGAGAATAAATGAAATGGTCATAAAACCATTCAAGTTTTCTGATTTTTTCAATGATATAGATATGCCTTCTTTTTATCCCACATTAATTCCACAAATAACATAGACTTGGCTTTTGAAAGGTTTTGTGGCAGGCCTTATATGAGATAGACACAAAACTGTCTAACGTAGTCCTTGCCTTCCAGGGACTAACAATTTTGAACAGAGTTCAAACTGTAGGCCAAATCTACCAGATGCCTATTTTTGTAAAGCACAGAAGCTAAGGAGAATTTTTACGATTTTATAAGGGTGAAAAAAAATCAAAAGGAAAACAGTATTTCATGGCATGTGAAAATTAGGTGAAATTCACATGTCAGTGTCCAAATATCAAGTTTATTAGAACACCAGTTCACTTACATACCACCTATGGCTGTTTTCACTCTACAATACCAGAGCTGAGTAGCTCTGACAGGGACCACATAGCTCACACAAACTAAAATATTTACTATCTGGCCATTTACAGAAAGAGCTTGCCAACCCCTGCTCTAGAAGGTGACATGAAATGCATATGGAAACAACAGCAAGTTCAGGCAGGCTGGGGAAACACCATATGAGTGACACCCACCGGGTACTGATTTCAGGGAGCTTGCAAAGGAGAGCAGGGTGATCAAAGAAGACATCAGGACAGAAGCAGCTTTCCAACTGGTCCTAGAAGAATAGCAAGGGTTTCCATATGTGATAATTCAGGGAAGAAAATTCTAAACAAAAGGAAGAGTGTACACAGCCAAAAAAGACTTTGCAGATAAGACACCCCAACTCCATAATCAGAAGGAATTACTGGGAATGAAGAATGTGATAGCCTAGTAGTTGCTCCCTCTTTATTACAATCATTAACAATCACAAATATCAAATTTTATTTTATTTTTTTTTAAAGATTTTATTTATTTATTCGACAGAGATAGAGACAGCCAGCGAGAGAGGGAACACAGGCAGGGGGAGTGGGAGAGGAAGATGCAGGCTCCCAGCGGAGGAGCCTGATGTGGGGCTCAATCCCATAACGCTGGCATCACGCCCTGAGCCGAGGGCAGACGCTTAACCGCTGTGCCACCCAGGTGCCCCACAAATATCAAATTTTAAATATAGTAGCACTTTAATTCTTACTCTACACTCTTCTCTGGAATTCAGTGTATGACAAGAACTATTACAGCAAAGTGTGCTAAAAAATTGTATGTTCCAAGAAATAGGGAGCACTTAGACAGGATTCGTCAATAGCCACACTGCTGGTGATTTGAACAAAACAGACATGAACTTGTATGATTGTGTTCTTCAGATGTGTCACTCTGCCCCAAAAAATGCCCCACAATTTTGTAACTGTTTTTTAATACGTCAAGTCTGCGACTGCATGTCTGGTGGCTCAAAAGACAGTTAATAAAAATGTGCTAGTCCCTAGAAATCCTATATGAGTGCCGAAGTAGATGAACTGTGTCAGTAATCCAAAGGTCCTCAGCCCCCTGGATTGATGGTCACTAAGTAGTCAATTTTTTACCCCTTTGCAAAGGTGTTTGCTTAGTTAAGAATCTTCTCAGAAAATCATCTCTTAGGAAAAAGCAAAGTTGCAACCTTTGGAACCTGAGATGATTAAGGTAACTGTTTTACTTGATAAACCATGGGGGAGGTTAGAGAAGGAAATGTTTAGCTCTTGCTTCTGCCTTCGTACACATTCAGAGTATCGGGGCCTTCGTGGGCAAGCTCTGCGAGGCAATACGCTGCCAGCACCTCACAGGGAAGCCTTGCTGGTGTTACAAAAACATTATTCTCAGCAAGCTCCCCCAGATCCTCCCAATAATAAAGCCCAGGAGCCTATCACAGGCGACCATCACAATCAAGACCTACATTGCCTGGGTTCGAATCCCACCTCGACTCAGTTATTATTAACAGCTCTCACATTTGAGTTCTTCAGAGAATCAACAGACTCACTCTTCCTATCAGAGTCCTCAGTCTTCCCCAGGGTTCATTCTATTAATGGCCCTACATTTGTCACCATATAATACAGACTTCCATTTCTGTGCACCTTCTTTTCTCACCACCATTCATCAGAACCTACTGAGGTCCTTTACGAGATGTGAACAACATCAACCTTAGAAAAGTCCTGCCCTTTTAATTTGCAAGAAGGATGAGCAGGCTAGAACTGTCTTATTAGAGGTCTCTATCTATTACTGTATAGTCAAGCTACAGACCATCTGAATTATATTTATAGCTGAGAGTGGGGCCAAAAATACCCTCAGATCTTCCAAGGTCCCCAAAAATTTGTAAGCCCTTATTGACTAAAGATATTCCTCTGGCTCAAAAATTAATATGTGACTATTAGAACAAGAATCAATGACAAAGGCCACTAACTTTCAGTACTCAAGAAATCTCTAAAAGAGGAGGGGAGTGGGGAATGGGAGTTGGGGGTCGTGGTTGTCAAAGAATTATCTGTGAAAAATCAGCTGTTTCAAAAGGGCTTCATTAAAGATTGAAGTAGTGTTGTCTTTACTTATCAGAGACCTAATATAGTGTCTAATTTCAAATATCTTCACCGAAGACGTCTTTTTTTTTTTTTTTTTTTTTTGGACTCATGAAATGTCAAGATTCATTAGGGTCAATGGATTATTTTGATGAAAAGAGAAGCACCCAGAAAGCAGACTCACTTGCTTTGGAAGCTTTCTAGTACTACACCAGTGTGAATTATAAATCATTCATTTGTATCTTTTGGGCTTCTGTGAATTCATCAACAAAAAGAGAAAAAAAAATGCTATTTTCCCTTTTTCTATTCTAGAAATACAGCCAAGTCTTTGTGTTTGAGTTTTAGGTTCCTTTGCCCCAGGAGGAATAACAGTGTTTTGTGTGTTTCCTAAGCTTTCTTTTGGGAAGACTTGGCCCATGCAAGGAAATGATATTAAGGCTTCTACGCTTCCAAGGAAATGAGAAGGTTTGCTTGGACTCCCAAGTATTTGATTCTTGCAAGACTGGGAGACGGCTGGGGTTCTCTGAGGAAGGGAAACCTCCACTAGCTTCTCTGCAATGGTCTAGATGTTGAAGGAGGTGGATAGATACAGGGATGCCCGTGGAAGACAAGAGACTTGGGAATAGCAATGGGGATCTCCATGGCCAAGTCTTCAGAAATTAGAGAGGACCTCAGTGAAGGATTGCTCTGTGGTCTACCTGGAGCCAAACAGTGAAGTACCAGGCTGTGACAGAGACATCAGGTAGCAGAAAGAGTGGATTGATAATGGTGACCACTATAGTCCAAAGACCCAGCCCTCCCCATCATGTCCATAAGGCCAAACTTCTTATGCAAACCAATGGCAGGTGAGTGATTTATACTGAATTATTTATTGACCTTGGCAAACAGGAATTCAGAAATAGATTCAATATTATTTTAAATATCAAAACAATGTGATAAGTTGTTACGAAAAACGCATACCTGTTTTAGGTTCCTTTACTAATTCATAAAGTGGGAATAATAATAATAACATCCATCTCAGAGATACTTGTTATAACCAAATGAGATATACCATGTAAGGTATGAAGGGCATTTCAAATGTTTTTTATACTGTTGTAGATATTCTTAGCCATGTTTAGGATAGACTTGCTGGAGTGTTGACTAACCACTTCCCTTGCTGGACTGTTGACTAACCACTTGCCCCAACATCATCTCTCTCTCTTCACTTAAATAAGTGAAGGTTCAGTTCATTGCAGTCAGCAAGTATAGTTCTATGAATGTTAGGAATAATTGGTTTCTTTTGTAAAATATGTACCTATGAAAGGGTTTTTTCCTAGGTCAAGTCTATTTTTCTCGTCCAGGGAAATTGATTTAACCCTTTTCTGTGCACACACACACACATGCACACACACACACACAAAGGATTCTTACTCCTTCTCTGTGGGTTTGCTTGGGGGTTTGGTTTTGTTTTGTTTTTAACATTTCCCTTATTATCCATTCTAGGAATGACCTTTGAAGTTACAGTGACTTTTAAGCATGGCTATTGTGAATGCAGAAATCTAGCCAAACAATGTAGAAAACTTTATTCAGCCTAAAAGCCATCACTATGACTCTCTGGAAAGAATTATATTGTAGGGGAAATGGTTTAAAATTCTAACTTGGAGGGGCACCTGCCTGGCTCAGTTGATAGAGCACGTGACTCTTGATCTCGGGTTTGTGAGTTTGAGCCCCACGTTGACTGCAGAGATTAGTTAAAAATAAAATCTTTTTGAAAAATAAAATAAAGTAAAATAAAATTCTAACTTGGAGACTAAGGGAGATAATCAGATAACATAGATAATATATAGGTGAGCATCTAAAATATGCAAATGTACCACCCTTTTCAGAATTTTAGTAAATGGTCTGTAAACGATTTCTTAAAAATAGCTAGGGAATTTCTTGATTTGCCAAAGTTTTGGAAATAATCACTCTCTAATACTCCTCACAAGAACCTTAAGTGGGAGATGTTATTAGCTCTACTTATACAAGAGGAAGCAGCTTGGGAATATTTAAGGAATTTGCCCTGAGTTCCAAAATGTAGTTAATGGCAGGGCAGGGATTGGGGCCCCTATCTGTCTGAATCAAAGTCTAGACTCACTAGTGAAGCTCTAGGATCATTCCTGCTTTCTGAACAGCAGCACCAAAAATCCTCTGCTCTCTTTAAACTCTTACCTAACCTAACCCGATTCCTCCCTCAAACAGGAGTCTTAAACTCAAAGTCTACAGGGCCCAGGCTGGTAACACAAGTGAGTTAATTTGGGTCATATTTAAGAACAATGTTCTTACATTGTTCCACAGTGTATAACTTGGCTACTATTCAGTCTCAGTCAATCATTGCCTTGAGACAAGTTATGCCTAGTATTACCAGCGCCTAATTTTGTAACAGAAGCCAGTAATCTGGATTTTTGTGAAAAACACCCCAATTTTCAAATGTTGGTTACAAATGTACTTGTTTTCGTTCATTTATTTTTTAAGACTTTATTTATTTAAGAGAGCGCAAAAGCAAGAGAGAGCACAGAGGGAGAGGGAGAAGCAGACTCGTGGCTGAAAAGAGAGCCCAACGCAGGGCTCGATCCCAGGACCCTGAGATCATGACCTAAGCTGAAGGCAGACGCTTAACCGACTGAGCCACCCAGATGCCCCAAATGTACTTGTTTTTAAAGAACATTACATGAAGAAATTTTTTAAAATTTTTAATTAAAAAAAAAAAAAAGAACACTACATGGGACAATATGCACAGGCTAAACTCTGTGCACCATCGTTTGTGGAGAAAAGGAAGACTTGTTCAATATTCTTACCTTTTGATTGCTGATAGACATTAGTTGATTTAGGTAAAAGTAAATGACTTTCTAAACGACACAGTAAGGGAAAGGAATAATGCCCACAAGTACATGGTAATAGAAAAACAGCTCATTAATAAATTGGAGTCTCATTTATATATGTACCATGAAATAACCTGTAGTGATCTTAAATCAGATTTTACTCCTTGACAGCAAGGGTAAGCATATAAAAACGTTGTGTACCAATTACTGAAAATATAGAAATTATATTAAATTTATGCATATGCCCTTTGACCACAAATTCACTGGAGTAATGTTAAGCCAAATCAAAATCAACTCATTCCTTCATGGCAAAAACTCTCTTATCTGCAACCAGCCAGGAGAGCATTATCAGGTTTGGTGGTAGGTTTTTGTTTTTCCCCAGGAAGACAACTTAAATGAAAAGCCCTCAGGTTGAATTACAGCAAAAAAGAAAAAAAAAAAATCCTATTTTCTAAAATCTCTCTTTAACTCTGACTCTCAGATCTCCGAACTAGAGATAGGGGTGGAATGTGGATGTAGATGGGAGTAGTAGTGCCAGAATCTTTTCAATGGATGTGCTTCTAAGCACAAAATTTTTAAAAGAAGTTTCCCATTATCACTCAATGGAAAAAAAAAATTATCTCTGGGCCTCAAAATAAATACTAAGCCAATACTTGTGTCTCCATTTCATTTACATTGACCATTCACATTAGTAACTATAATATTTTCATTTGTCTCTTCTTGTTTTCCCCCTCTCAGCCCATATAATTTTTAAAATAGTGGCTGTGTTTGAAGCTTTGTAATTTAAATTATCATGGATCCATCATTGCATTTGTGAAGACATGGCTTTCAAATAATATGTACTGAAAGACTAAAAGATCAAAATAGTAAAAGTGCAGAATAAAATTAGTTTCAGAGACCCATTTTCTCTTTGGGTTTATATCTAATACAATGATTTCATTCTCAAGTCAAGGAAGAATCACCTCCCTTCTACACAAATGCAACTCTGAAAGTCATTATTTTGCGTAATGCCCAACATGGAGCTTGATACATAATGAGTAGACATAAGTGGAATTGCTGAACTATATGGTCAACTAGATAGCAAATATTTTGTAAAATCTGAATTTTAAATACCGTTAAGTCAAAATGTTTACTCTTTGAACTTCTGTCTTTATTTACTCATAGGTGTCTTTGGTCTGGCTTGAGACGCACAGAGCTGAGACCTAGGAGTTTTAGGACACCTTAAAGAGGGAGTCAAACAGTATGCTAAGTGAAATAAGCCAGACAGAGAAAGACAAATACCGCATGGACTCACTTATATGTGGAATCCAAAAAAGAGTCGAACTCATTAAAACAAAGCAGAGAAGTGGGTGCCAGGGGCTGGGGCATAAGAGAAATAGGGAGAGGTTGATAAAAGAATACAAACTTTCAGTTATAAGATGAATAAGGTCTGAGGATCTAATGATCCAATATATAACATGATCACCTTAGTTGATAACACTGTATTGCATAACTGAAATCTACTGAGAGTATAATTTAAATATTCTCCCCCCCAAAAAATTAATACGTGAGGTGAGGGATGTATCAATTAACTCCATGGAGGGAATACTTTCAAAATGTATATGTACATCAAATCATCACATTACACAGTTTAAATATCTTACAATTTTACTTGTCAATTATACGGTAATAAAGCTGGAAAAAAAAAAGTAGGGAGCCAAAGGCAGTGAATGATTATATGAACCAAGTTAAAATGTTGACAAGGGTCTTACCATTTCTGAATGGTTCAAACTATGTAAGGAGAACATTTTTCATTGCTAAAATTGGCATATATACTTTTTAAAATTAATGTTTTTCTTATTTCAACTAGAAAAGGGAGAGTGAAATCAAAGGAATTTGCACTTCAAAAGAATTTTTTAGCAACTTAGAATGCAAAGAAGAAGAGCAGCTTCATATGGTGAGTTGTCATATTAAAGAAAAAATAGTAGCTAATGAATGGGAATACAGAACCTGGGACCACTATCACTCTATTGATAGAAAGCTGCTAGCAATTTTAAATATAAAATGGCCCAGATTTTCTACAATTAATTTCGATTTTAAAAATCTAAAAAACTGCAAGAGCTGTACTTACTCCGGTGGGCCTATAAGAATGCCATATTTCCATGGCAAAGCCTTAAATAAAACTTTTAAAGGTGAAAATCATGGCAAAAGATCAAAGGATGAGAAATAGGTGGCAGGCTGTAGTCAGTTTCACATCAATAGCATTCAGCCGCCGCCTCCTCCTATTTCTTGATAAAAACCCATTAATTCCCACTCCCTTCTGTGCTAACATTCAGGAAAAATATGCTTGGACCTGCCTTGCACACCGAGAGGAGCCAGGAGTATAGAAACATGCTGAACATCTGAACTAGCTCTGTTCAACTCAGGGCTGTGCATCGTTCACTGGCCTCCATCCCCTGACAATGTCCTTGCAAAGCCCGAAGGAAAAATGATCATCCCCTTTACTGCCTGAGGTGGAAAGGACATCAGATAAGGGCACATAAAAAGGTTATAGAGTGACCAAACAGGAGACAGGCATTTCTAACCCTGGGCTCATGGCAATAATCAGAAACCTACAAGCCCCTGTATTTTTCCATATAATTTGAGAAATACCCGCAGGAGAGATGTTTATCTGTGACATTTCTTAAATAAATTTGCTTATTTTGGAAAAACCAGGAGAGAATGAAAGGACAAAGGGGAGGATTAACTATGACCATTCTAAAATGCAAACCTCTGCCCTATCACTACTTGCTTCAACTCTTACTTTAATATTCGTAAAACGTATCACTTCAAGGTCTTACATATAGATGGCAGCTAGCCAATCTACATCCCTCTAAGTAAACTTCTTAAATTAAAAGAGTAAAATATATACACAATTCATTAAGTATACAGTTAGATGAATTTTTCATAAATTAATCTATGTAGCCAACCCCAGATCAAGAGTCAGAACATTATCAACATCCCAGAAGCTGCCCTTGTGACCCTTCTGGTTACTCTCCCCCCCAAGGGTAACCACTATTCTGATTTCTAACCACATAGGTTCATTTTAATAAGTATATATTTTAATGCACTTAAATTATGTCTTTTTGAGTACTTGGCTCCAGATAGAATTTGCAGATATGTATTGAACCAATCTAGCTATCTTAAGCATTCATTGACTACTCAGCTACCCAGAGTACTACATAGTAAATATCATTCTGGCACCAAAAAAAACCCAGATTTCATCCCTGTTCTGCCACTACTTAGTCATGAGATCTAGAGGGAGTAACTTTCCCACTTTGGCTCTTAAATTCCTCTTCGTAAAGTAAATACATTTAACTAGAAAAGGTACAAGGTCTCTTCTGAAAGAATATATTCATCAGAATGGAAATATGGATATACACTTTCAACGACATATCACTTTCAAGTGTATATATACATATATATTCAAATATAATATTCATATGCATTCAATTGAACATGTATTCAATTATACGTGACTATATAAAAATATATACTTTAATTTAATTGTATATCATTATATATATAACATAATTTCATATAGAGAGATTTATAAAATATTATGCCTATTTACCTTACTTTAAAGACAAATATTTATTATGGCACTATGGCAGTATACATGGATAATAAGAACATATATAGGGTCCCTGCTCTCATGCTGTTTCCAGTCTTACTCTAACTTAAGCAAAGAAATTAATGAGTGATTAGTAATGAAGAGAAGGAGCCATGGGACTAAATACTTATGGGTCATTTCTTCCCAAATGGACACAGAATTCAAGGAAATAAGAGAGCTCTACATAGAATTCCAAAGTAGAAAAAAATTACCAATAGCGTCCTGACCCTTGATAATCTTTGCTTTTTCTCTACTCAGTGAAAACTACTTCTCTTCCCCAAAGTGCTCAGTGCCCTTATCTCTCCCTATCAAAGCCTGTTATTAAGATTAATTTATTCTCCTTAATGTGTAAATGGTTGCCAAGCCTGAATATTCTCTCTCACAAAATTGTTTACACTGACCAAGACATTTTGATTTTAAGGAGTGAATTTCTGGTTACAGAATTTCACGTATCAGAGAGTCAGGAGAGCAAGACCTCTTGTAGACAAGGAACAACTAAAATCACACTATTCAGGTAGCCACTAGAGCAACCTTCTCTCCTAACATTAGTGGCCACTATTTATTGAGTGCTTACAATGAGCCAACATTGTGCCAAGCTCTTTATACATCATCTCATTTCTTTCCACAGACATTATTATCATTTGTATTTCACAGATGAAAACCCTGTTAGTACCTACCCCAATGGCACATAAGAAATGGCACTAAATCTCACATTTGCCTTTCTGAAAGGCCAGTCTGACCCTGGGTTTGGCAGCAGTTAGCAGCCAAAGGCGAAAGTAGAGTCCAAAGTTCCCCAGAGCAGTACCGAGAAGAGAACTCACTCTTCTGGATCATTGGTAGTGAAGACCTGGGAGGCAAGGAAACACAGCCACTTTTTCATGCTGTTGGCAGCTCTGGCCTTCCTCCTTTGTACTAGACCCTTTCAGAAGCTGCATTAATGCTTGGAAGGCCCTGATAAGTTAAAGAGTCACAAGATTCTAAAGGTGCATTGAAATACTGCTCCCAGAGGCCTACAGAGCAACCTGAGAGGCAGCCCTGACTTAAAGTCATTCCCAGCCCACGTGCTGTAGAAGCTTCTGAGGCTAATAGGGACTTCGACTACAGATCAAGGGCAGCCTCTGAACATCCTAACCGGGCATAAAACTTCCAACCTCCCCACCGAACACAAGCACCCACCATGTCTCCCAACTCTTAGAAGGAAATACTATAGACACTCCAAAGGGCCTGCTTTACACTGTTGGTAGAATTGTAAAGCCCTGAGGCTTTTCAAAGGGCCATTTACTAAGCAAGGGTCTAAGTACAATGCGGAGAAAGAGAACATTGCTTGGTAACAGTTATCTCCTAGCACTTAACCTCCAGGGCATCTCTAATGATTCCAAAGGACACTAGCAACATTCTAGAAGTCCTCGAACCCAAATGAGTTCAAAACCTGGATACAGCCTCCCACAGTGCTTGGGATGGTGGGGGGGGGGGGGAGACGTTGAACGCCACAGCAGAATGCAGCGACTCCAGAAAGTTAGGGATCATTGTCTACTCTTTGAAGCCATATCTCAACACATGATGATTGCATTGGTTTCAGAAAGATTACTGGCATTTTGTCCAGAATGGTTTCAGTGTCAGTCCAACATACTGGAGGGGTAAATTTGGGGCCACAGCAACCCGCAATAATTATAGAGATTCATTTGAGACAGTTCTGTTTATAAGATTTCAGAGTTAAGTCTCAAACTACTAAATTCAAACAAATGAAAATATGCACAATCCAAGTCAGTAGGTCCGAAATGAATGAAATCAAGCTGCATTGTTTTAATCCAAATGAGGTTCTCAAAATGGTATTCACAAATATCCAGCTTTATCTAATTTTATGGTAGATTTTATTCTGGGCCCTAACATTGCTATGGTTTGTCTTAGGGGCCATAATATGGATGTGGCTTGGCTTAAGTGAACCGCCAGCTTCTAAGGAGGCTTATCAGGGAGTGTAAGATAAACAGAAGTCAATGGTATGTTCGCAATTGTTGGACAGGTTTCGGAGGAAGAGGAGAAGGGGCATCAAAGACTTGCACACCATCAGAGGTGAGGAAGTCCAGCTTCTCCGCGTTCCATTTCCTCTAATCTGGACTGGCATGTCTGACCAAATTCTTGCCTTCGGTGCCACTTTTAAAATCCTGAGAGATGAGAACATCAGAGCACTATTTATTATATCTTTATGTAATTAATATTATAAATATTAAAAATATTATATTTTGATTTTTTAAATATTAAAAAATATTATTATATTTTTTAAAGGATGGTCTCAATTCAAAATGAGGCAGATCTATATTGACTGATATGAAGCAACTGCCAAGATACATTATTAAACATTAAAAAAAATGAAAGTTTCAGGATGTCATGTACACTGTGTCATTTGTATGCTTTTTTTTAAAAAAGGGAGGAGGTAGGTATACATAAATGCTTTTGTATGCATAAATTGTCTAGATTCTAGAAGGATACACTAGAAGGTAAAGATAAGGGGATTGTGGGCCTGAGATACCCACCTACACTATACACCTTTTGTTGTTTCATCTTTTTTCTGGTTTGAAAAGGTAATCATAAAATGCAATATTTAATTGAGAGCTATATTTTCCTGACCAATATTTGACCAATTGGACTTTGAAATTTTACACAAAGTACTTTGCAGAAATAGTCACCCCATGATGTCTTACGCAGCTAGTCAAGCTCAGCCTGGAAGATTTTAAAAGTGCAAATGTTAGTCCATTTTCAATAAACCTGCTTCTTTTGCTTTTAGTCTTTATTTTCTCCTTCGATTTTCTGAAGATTAAAATCTTCGTGGTGGTGAAAGAGAAAGTGTGTTATTGTGTTAGTTATTAAATAAAATTGTTCCCCTTACTCTCTGGAGAGAGAATTACAAAGAAAATCTGGTCATTTAAGATTTATTTCTCTTGCCCTAACTACTCGTGACTACGGATCAAGATTGACACCCAGTGGCCAAATTTAATCCTTTCTTGTTTTCCACTGAAATTCTCTTTCTGTGTAATTAGCCATTTTCTAAATCTCCCTTTATCTGTTTTCAACTGAAAATGTTATTGAAATCTATGACTTGTTTATTGAAAGTGTATTGTATCTTATAAAGCCAAATTAAATTTAGTCTTATTTCCCACATAATTATTAGATTTATTTCTGTATCCTCTTTTTTGGTTGTTGCATTTTTTTTTAACTTAACATTAAAAAAAGCAAATGGGGGAGAGGGTGGAGGGATGGGCAAAATGGGTGAAGGGGAGTGGGAGGTACAGACTTCCAGTTATGGAATTAATAAGTCTTAGGCATGAAAGGCTCAGTGTGGGGAATATAGTCAATGGTATTGTAATAGCATTGTATGATGACAGAGGGTAGCTACACTTGTGGTGAGCACAGCATAACGTATAGACTTGTCAGATGACTATGTTGTACACCTGAAACCAATTAACATATACTTCAATTAAAAAAAAAGCAATTTCTGGAGCGCCTGGGTGGCACAGTGGTTAAGCGTCTGCCTTCGGCTCAGGGCGTGATCCTGGCGTTATGGGATCGAGCCCCACATCAGGCTCCTCCGCTATGAGCCTGCTTCTTCCTCTCCCACTCCCCCTGCTTGTGTTCCCTCTCTCGCTAGCTGTCTCTATCTCTGTCGAATAAATAAATAAAATCTTTAAAAAAAAAAAAAAAGCAATTTGCCCTCACTTGACAAAACAATGTATTCAATTTCTAGTAGAAACTAACGGAACAACTTAGAATTACATAGCACACCTAATTAGACAACAAGATAATTTATATCCTTAACTTTTTGTATCAAATAGCAAAATTACCTATTCTGATACACGTTATTTATGAATAATTAAACACTAATGATTTTAATTTTGAAATCTTGAGGGTGACATAACTATTCACAAAACATGCTAATTAGGGAACCCTATCAGAGTTGAATTGTACTTCTATTTAAAGAGAAGGATTTAAAAAAAAGCATAAAATATATAATTTTGTAGAGTAATCTCTCACATGAGCACTCTGGAAGTTTTGTGATACAGTTTAGAAAAAATGTGTATTGTGGTATCCATTTTAATGGTTCCAAAGAAGAGAAAGAAAAAAACCTTGATTTTTAGGAAGTTAATATTTTAGCAAATACATATGACACGTTTAACACAGATTACCAAACAAGAAAGTTGTGAATTTAAGAGTCAGAAAGATCAAAGTCCAAATTCTAGCAAGGCAATCTGGGCAAGTCTCAGCATTTTACTACACTTCAAATCCCTTGTCTATGAAATGGAGCTATTAATCCTGCCTTGCAGGGCTGTTGTGAGGATTAAATAAAATACAACTTAAAATACTTGTCATGGCACCTGGCACATAATATAACAGTATCTATTATTACTATCAGAATCCCAGAAACAGCAAGGTGACTAAAGTCAAACCCACATGAAGCAGATATCTCTCCTTGAAACAGTTTTCCAGCAAACCTGCTTTGATGCAGGTGAACAGTTGTCCCAGATAATCTGAAAGTATAAATAATCCAAAGATCAAATAATCCAAATAATATCATTTACAAGTGGCTTTCAATTACATAATACTTTATGGCCTATTTACCTTCATGATCACTTTTTAAGTCAAAAATTTTAATTAAATTGAAAACCAAGGCTCTCCAAACTTTTCTCCTTTTAGGAAAAAAACAAGTACAGTGTGTATCCTATAAACCCCCATATGTGATATATGTAAATTACTTATAAATCATATAGATATACTATTGACTATTTATGTACATTATAAAACATGCCCTAAATAAAACATCTTTAAAGTATGAGATAAATATAAAGTGGAGACATTCTTTTCTATTTCACAATGGAGTGTTTTGCACATGCCTGGGAGGGTACCCCCCACTCTGGAGGCCATTACCCTAACAGTTCTCTGACTTCTCACCAGTGAAATTTCAAAGTCCAATTTCAAAGTCCAATTCTCACAAACTAACTGATTGGTGATCTGGCACAGTGCAACAAGCAAGGGCTTTGAGGACCCCAGTCCTTTCCTGCCTTGGAAACTGCTCTTCCATTTATGGCTAGTGCGGCCTTGACAAATCTCTTTATCTCTTTAAGCCCCCGGGTCCTCTTCTATCAAAGAAAGGTGATTATACCCACAAATGAGACTGTCCATAAAACATGGTGCTTGAAGAACAGTATCACTATGACTTAGAGGAGAAAGAAGCTTTCAGAGGTCACTTAGGACACTAATGCTAGCATGACACAGTCCACCAGATTTTTAAGTTTGAGAGACACCAAAAGCCACATGGCTAGCTACAGACAAATCCAGAACCATCCTGCTCTCTTTTACTGAGCTGCTAACTACCTCAAAAGTCTGCTGTCAGGGGAGCCTGAGGGGCTCAGCCGTTAAGTGTCTACCTTTGGCTCAGGGCGTGATCCTGGCGTTCTGGGATCAAACCCCACATCAGGCTCCTCCGCTGGGAGCCTGCTTCTTCCTCCCCCACTCCCCCTGCTTGTGTTCCCTCTCTCGCTGGCTGTCTCTCTCTGTCAAATAAATAAATAAAATCTAAAAAAAAAAAAAAAAAGTGTGCTGTCAGGCAAGCTTTCTCTGGGGTTGGCAATTTAAATTCTGCCATAAAATTCCCCATAAATTGTACCCACCTGTAATCTAGATACAGGTACAATTAAGGGTAAAATTGCCAATATACTCTTATTATACGGCTAAAAAAAAAAAAAAATCCCACAAGTCAGAGAGGAAAATATGTCCTATTACCAGTACCAAAAATCCCTCCAAAGCATCTTATTTTTAAATGTATACAAGGGGGAAAGCTCTGGTCTAGAAGCAGTGCTACTTAGATTCTGGTTTCAGTGTGATGTGAATGAATCACTTGATCACTCTATACCCTATTTTCCTCATGTATTAAAGCAGAAATGATAATATTCACACTTATTGCAAGGATAGCATAAAATAAACTATAATATAGGTTAGTGAAAGGATTCCATGAATAACAGTCATTATTGCTAATGCCCTCTCCTCTTGCAACAGTAAAATTGCAACACACACACACACACACACACACACACACACACACACACACAAACACACACACACACACTTGAGAATTCAGTATCTACCCAGACCAAAAGAAGAATCTGGTCCCTTTAGAGACAAAGACCATGGACTACTCCACTAGGCCACAGGTTTTACCAACAAAAAGCATTGACATTTCTGCGTTCTCTAATCGCCCTTTTTATCCTCTGACCACTACAGGGGATGGCCTCTGTCCTAGGCCCATTCTCAGCCCTTCTTTATCAGCAGCCCCAGGCCCTTCAGCCTGTAGACAAGATGAATGGTTTGCTTGGAATGAGCCTCGGAATCCCACACAGCCAGGTCACAGCATTTCCTACCTTTTCCCTGACCAAGTCATCTCAGTCCTTAGGACTGAGCATCTGCCTTAGTTCAACTGTTAGAGCTCTCATCCTCTACTAGGACTGATGTCTTAACCAATTAAGAATGGATGCCATATTGTGGGTCTACTACTGTGCTGGGTATGTTACAGATGGCATTTCCAATCCTTACAACAACCTGTGGAGCTGGTGATTATTATTCTACTTTACAGATTTAGAAATTGAGACTCAGAGAGGTTAAGTAATTTGCTAAAGTCACACAGCTAAGAAGGGAAAATGCCCAGATAACCATTTCAGTCTAGCTCCAAATCAATTTCTAAAGTATTTCACATCCGGATTCCCTGCCTAGTTCCTGCCTAATCTATCCCTAGATTCTGGATCATGTTTATTATAACCTTGCAGGGGTCCTGCCAGGAACCACTGGCCTGGCATACACAACTTCCTGTTTCCAGACTGACTTACTAAGTAGAGCACATATTGGAGCTCACAGAAGCACTCTCCTACACATATATGTACCTCAATTCACTAACTGCCTGACAAGCTCATATCGCTATACCCTTTAGACCCAGAGCATTGTGTTGTTTGGCCTTCCCACCTGCACACTTTCATTTCTGTCTCATCTCAATCCCTGCTTCCTTCTGTTTCATGCCAGCCCATGTTCCTGAGGCTCCAGCATGTTTCACATCTAAGCCTGCCCTAGTTGCAACACACACAGCACCCTATTATCTCCCTAAAATAATGACTTAGGGAACTAACATATTATTCACTACCTTGGAAAATACCATATTTCATACTTGTGATTATGCTTTTTTTTTAAGTAATCTCTATGTCCAACATGGGGCTTGAACTCATGACCCTGAGATCAAGAGTCGCATGCTCTACTGAAGGAGCTAGCCAGCAGGTCCCCCCCCTTGGATGGATAATTGTGATTGACCATTAAGGAAAAAATAAAACAACAACAGATACTTAGGCCATCTTTTAAATGACAAAACAGTCATTTGAATTGAAAACATCTCTGAGTATCAAGAAAGCAAAAATCTTTTTAATCTCTGTAGATACACAGGGATCAGAATGGATGATCGCCCCTTCTTGCTTTGTAAAATTCAGACACATTGATAGAAAGCCTCAATAGAGGGCATTAATCCACATGAAATTTTAATGAGCTCACCCTAATTCTCCAAGTTCAGAGAAACAGAAAAAGCACCACAATCCCATTTTTATAGGCATTTGGGAAAAAAACCTATAGAAAGCATAAATTAACTGCTATTGTAAGAGTTAGCCTTGCAGATCTTACAGAATGGGAACCATGCCATACATTTGCAACAGGTCACTTTACTGTAGCTTTCAAGTCCTGATTTAAAAGAAATATCCTACATTTTCATGCTCTAGTGAACAAAGCTATCTCCAAAGTTGGAGCTTTAGCTATGATCCCAATTATATAAATTTAGGAAACAGTTTAACGAAATTCAGACCCATAGCAGAAGGTAAGCAAAGTGGCTTCCACTCCTAAATTCAAAAATAAAAGGTGAATGTGTTTCATCTGAGGCAACTGCACAACAATTATTTATACAACTGCCATCGAGGTTAGATGGGAATCACTCTGTTCCCATCACCAAAAGCGTGTCCAGAGCAATGTATGACACCCTTGTTCTATTTGGACTTTAAGGAGATCACGCCCACTTTTTCCATTCCTGTCTGGTGACTGACCCAGTATCAAGTATCGAAAGTGGAGTTTGTCTGGGGCAGAATGATTCCGTGAGACCAGGTGGATGAGGATAACATACTCCCTTAGAATATGTTTGTACTTCAAGTGACAATGTTTCACTCTGGTTGGCATTGTTTCCTTCTATGTCAGAAACCGTATGGCCAAGCACTCTAACCTATTTGTGAGGACCAGTATGCCCCTGGCAGCACTTGCATAGCAGCCAAATTGCTAAGAGAATCTTAAAGGGTAGAGATCAGAACTAATCAGCATCAGAACCCTGGCAAAGCAGCTAGAGCTGACTGAAAACCTCAGACTTCAAAGAAGACAAACGTTGGTTTCCACACAAGTTCCCATCAATGTCGACAAGGTCATGGATGTCAATCTATATCAGGCCTTTTTCATGACTTGCTTCTATAATAATATTGTGTGTTTAGAGAAGATTTTCATGCCAAGGAACCACTCTGATTCTTTTTAATTTGCCATCAAAAAACATCAGAAGTCTTCTAATTAAATGTAGAAACTGGCCTTTACATTTTCCTAAGCCCCTAGGAGATCATCTCTACTGATGTTATCATAAGGGAAGTTGTTCTGGATGTCCTGGAGCACAGGGAGGTACGGGTGGCCTTGGCCTATTGTAATTTGATGTTGATATTTGGTTCTTTTGTGCTCCTGTTGTCCCCTGGTTCAGTAATGCAAGAGTGAGCAGAGGAAGTTGCTGAGGGATCCCATAGTAGTTGCGCAGTCTTAGGAATTCTCTTGCCCCAGACCTGCACATTCTTTGCCCTGTTGTCATAAATAACGGGCTGCACGACATAATCACCAAAGCCGCTGATTTTCCAAGGCAAATGACCAATAAATTTTGATTAAAAATTCATAGTTCTGGGGACTCCTGGGTGGCTCAGTTGGTTAAGCGTCTGCCTTCAGCTAGGGTCATGATCCCAGGGTCCTGGGATAAAGTCCTACATACCGCTCCTTGCTCAGCGGGGAGCCTATTTCTCCCTCTCCCTCTGCCACTCCCCCTGCTTGTGCTCACGCTCTCTCTGACAAATAAATAAATAAAATCTTTTAAAAAATTCATAGTTCTGTATCAAAACTCTGCTATAATAATAATCACAGCTTCAGGTCATTGGTTAGCAACACACGGATTACCAGAGACTAATATTTTGACAATTCACTGTTAAGAGATGATTTTCAAAAAAAGATAAAACCATGACTCTTATACAGATACAAAAATGAATGTGTATTAAAGATTTTATTTAATTCAATCAGGAAACTAAGGAGGTTTTACAATCAATTCAAAGCAAAAGTCAAAAAACCACAAATTTACGTGGAGTAAAGAAATGAGAAAAATAAATAAATAAATAAATAAATAAATAAATAAATAAATAAATAAATAAATAAAATGAGAAATGAATGAGCAAATGAAGGCAAAACTAGCTTCTTCCACAGTGGAGGAGGGTAGTGGATGGAACCTCTACTAGATAAGACAAAATTTACATGTCTATAGACAAGAATTTTGTTTACGTGACTATCAGTTACCTACGATTTATAGAATTGTAAAAAGCTCCCATACAGTCAGAAGCAGATAACATAGAAGGGTGTCCCCTACACAGCACTTGGTTTTTCACTGAAGCACAAAATTGTTCCTCCACATCTATATTTATACCAACTTGAGATTAGGAAGTAACAGATAGGTAACTGTTGTCCAAGTAAACAGCCTGAAAGAATGGTACAAATTATTAAAGGTCTTTCAAGGAGCCTAACCAATAAGACTTTCCCAGTTTCATACCATTAAAATGTCACTTCATGTTCAACAATAGTCGTAAATACTATTATGTGATTAATAGTACATAGAGTTAGTTCCACAATGCTGGTTGGGCCATTTTATTCCATGTTCCTTGAGGAGCTACAGCCCAAAACTGTTTGAGACATTGCTCTCTCTGCACCTACACTCCACTCATTTTTTTTTTTTTAATCACAAGAGTAGGATCTTTAGAACTGAATAAAAAAGAGCTCCTGGCTCCTGGAACCATAACTGAGATAATGATAACTCTTATGTACAATGTTCCAAGTTCAGATGAGCGTTTAGAATTGCCATATTGATTGACAATAAATATTTTCCTCCAGCATCTCCTCTACTGTCATTTGGCTTTGATTTTACTTACTTCTATTCTATTCTATTCTATTCTATTCTATTCTATTCTATTCTATTCTATTCCTCTCCACCAACCAAGATCTCACAACACCACAAAGTAAAGGAAGCAATAATTCCTCTCTAGTCACGATTGCTGAAATGGAGTCAGCTGATATTTCTACACCTGTTTGTATAGCTCAAAGACAACCTTACAAATGTCAAGCCCTTCCTTGACATTCATTATAAGCCAAATGAAGACCAGTGGAAATATATGCCATTGGCCTGCCTAATATAGGCATGTGGCAGGATCATATTTTTAAAATATAAACTGATGCAGTTTGGGTCTCATAACCCTTAGTAATTCCTAGTTTCCCTGAGGCTTCCTACCTATAGCCTAGAACAAAGAGGCCAACTGAGTTGCTTCATCAGCTCTCAGAAGACACAAAACGTTTCAAAGTAAAAGCAAAGGGGCTAAGGGAAGCAGCTTCCAGGGTACCCTGGCAGAAGAGGACCATGGCCTCTCCCCCCTTGTGACAATAGGAGACTCCGAGACTCTGAGACTCCATACCACACACTGTCCACCTGTGGTAGAGGCCAGATCGAGCAGCCACTCTCCACCAGATGGCGGCAGCTTCCCTGCCCCCACCCCCACCCCCATTCGGATCTCTGTCCCCTGGAGGCTATTCTGGTTCCTACTCCAAGTCCCCCATGGGCTCCCAGCCATCATTCGTCTACTCCCCAAGGCAGCAGCAGACCTGGGTTCTCCAAGGACATCTACACCATTTGGCTCAGGATGTGGTTGAGAAAAAAGAATGTCTAATGAGTTGGAAAGTTATTTCAAGCCTTCAGGGCTTGAAGACTCTTGCGTTGGCCTACAACCAGTATCTGTAGCAGATATTAACCAACAATATGGCAATACCCAAACATTCACAGGCAAAAAAAGAAGATACTGTTGTTAACATTTCTGAAATTCACCCGAAGCTTCATGTGTCAGGAACATCTTGGACAAAACTTTTACTTGTGTAATTAAGTTAAACCCTAAAATGGTGTCTTTGAAAAATTATTTGGATCTTCTTGGTATTTTTCATTGTATCAAGAATTGTTGATATTAGGGAAGACATACAGTGGAATAATTTGCAATATTTAGCTCTTTAGAAGTGCCTACCACATTTTAGAAGATTTACAGTTTCCAAATATTTAGTGTTCATGGTTATATATAATGGACATTTTTTGTTTTCAATGGTTTTCCAATGTTTTAAAATAAAACATTTTGTCTTTTTAGAAAAAATAAAAAAGCAAAGGGACTAAGTTGCAAGTGCTTGATAAGTACAGTGATGGTTTTGTTTTGAATTGCAGTAAGGTTTGACCTGCAAGATATCAGCCAAAGCTCAAAAGACTAAGCAAAGAGTTTTATATTAGCCATAGCAACAGTTCCATATAGCAAGTAAGGGCCAATTTTTAACCCCACAAGGAGGACTAAAGACCTTTCTCAGTTGGGGGAAGGAGGGAAGTTCAAATGTAAGTGAGGAGTCTGCTCCTTGGTTCCCTCCTTTCACCCTGGATGAAATCCAGGCAGTCTCAGACTTTTCTGGTCATTCTTAGATAGTAAAAAGCCCAAAAGGTTACATCGAGTTGCAAACAAAGTCTCAATTTAGGAAATAAAAGTGTGCAACCTCAAGTAATTACCAATTTAATTTGATTTAACAGTTTAAATCTCTTCTCCCCTCTTCCAACTGGAGTCTTCGTAGGTAGACCCAAAGAATGGAACATGACGCTATGACCCCACTATAAGCTTCTACCCCTATCTTGCTATCTTGCTAGCTGTGTTTTCAGACTTCTCAAGGGTCAAAGCAGGAGGAAGAGAAAAGGGAAAGGGGAGCAGCGGAAACAGGAAAGTTGGTACTCGATCAAGACTGTCAATGGTCCTTGTCCTCTGGTCTGACAGATGTCTAAAGCTGGCTCTAACTTATAGGCCCTTTTATGAGCCCCTTCAGGAATCCTCACTGGGAATATTCAGTGTCATTTCTAGTCCTGATGGATGCATTTTTCTCTACCTAGCTGCCCCACCTCAGCATTCCACAGCCCATTTCTCTCCCTTAGGTTCCCATATACTCCGTCCAGGCTTAGACAAGATGTAAAAGAGCCCCAGGTCTGTTCTTTCTCCTGATGACCATATATGATGGTGTAACACACACATGCCTCCCACCCTGGATCAGCTAGATGGTCCACATTCCTGCCTTTTACATTTTTCAGCCAGAAGTCAACCACCAGTCCACGCTGCCACCCTCCTCCCCACAAAACTGCATGAATGACATACTAAGATTTTTAAGGAGCTCTTCTCGTCAGGTTTGAGATGAGGGAAAAGAGGCAGGAAGAGCTTACAACAGAACTCTCTCCAAAGACATCCTCTATCCAATCCTCTCTTCCCATTTCCAAAGCTATCCTTTAGAACTTCAGTTCGAGAAAGGTTCAGAAATTTTACAAATTCTACTCTGTGATCTCACAATCTACTCTGCCATTTGGCATTTGGCATTTTAGGATCTCAGCCTAAATTTCCACTTATGGATCCTATTTCAAGTGTTTTCTACTACTAGAGGAAACAAGGACTCATGAACAACATAGGTTCAGGTATAGAGGGGGAGGAAAAAGAAAGTTAAATTTTAACACATTTAAGTTATGACTAAATGTTTTCTATCCCACCCTGATTCTTATTTGCCCTCAGTATAATACATGAATGTCATAAGAGAGGCCTGGAAAACAGGGGTCCACAAAAACCCAATGGAAACAGAAAGCAACTCTCTGGGAAAAAAGCATTAGAATGAAGGGGTAAAAAAGTTGGCAACCATCTGCAAAAAGGTCAGGTGTCCTCTCTCCATTAACATCAAAATAGTTTGTGTACCCACAGGTCTGCAACCCCAGAAAGATGTATGGAGAATAAGTTAGTGAGTTGATGCCTACTGCTTCATCTGTATCTTCAATGGAAGCAAGAGGTAAAAATGTTCACAGCCAAAAAAAAGCAAAGACAGCCGAGCCAGCAGCAATGGAAAAGCAAAGACGGCCGAGCCAGGAGCAATGGTAAAGAGAAATGATGGTTCAAATGGAGTGAACTTGGGGTGCCTGGCTGGCTCATTTGGGAGAGTACACGACTCTTGATCTCGGGGTCGTGAGTTTGAACCACATGTTGGGTGTAGAGATTAAATAAATTTTAAAAAACTTTTCAAAAATGGAGTGAACTTGAAAGAAAATTCTGATTTACAAGATTTATGGCTTGTTGGGCATCTCAGGAAATGCTGGGTGAGAGCACAGACTGAGTGTGCCCATGAGCTTAAATACTCACCTATAAGAGGAGTTAGGTGGCATTATTTGCAAATTAGATAAATGAGTTGTATAGCTTGGAGTCCCACAGATTTTGTGTGAACTTAGACTCCTAATGTTTGATATGGTTCCATTTATTAATCTTCTTAACATAACTTCATGTTGGTATTAAGAATATTGTCAGATGTCAACAAGAGTGCTAGGAAAGGGGACCTATACCACCCAGCAATATTCCACGCAAGCTGGAGCAATTCATGAAAAACTGGACAGAATAAGAGAACATTAGTATTCTAATTCTTTTTGCATTCTTGTGGTTGCTGTTAAATATACATGAAGGAGAGTTCCCAGGGTCAGCAGAACGATTAAGGCCGGCCCCATGAAGCCCTGCTCACAGCTTATCCGTATGTTTAGAAATTTTGCTTCCACTCAGTAGTGATCTCTTAACCCAGCTTTCTTCCCTCGGAATCTAATGAATCAACTCCCTTTGATCCCTTCTATTTTATTTACTAATGCCATGTAGCAAATTACTCCAAAACAACCATTTTATTATGCTCATGAGTTCTGTGATCAGGAATTTCAACAGGGCACAGTGAATAAGACTTGCCTCCACTTCCATGATATTTGAAGTCTCAGATGGGAAGACTCAACAGCCAGGATTGACTGTAGGGTAGGGGAGGGAAAGAAGTGCTGGAATCACCTGGAGGTATATTCACTCACATGTCTGGCTGGTGATGCTGCCTGTCAGACCTTAGCTGGTGCCGAGCACCTACACGTGGCCTCTTGTGTGACCAGATTTTCTCCCAGCATGGCAGCATGGAAATTCAACGGTGGCTCAGGGTTCCAAAAGCTGAATCTACATCACCTTTCTAGCCCAGCGTTAGAAGTCACACAGCATCACTTCTGCTGCATCTATTGGTCAAATGAGTCATAAGCCAGCTGAGATGGGAAACAAACTGAGGGTTTCAGAGGGGAAGAAGTGAGGGGATGGGCTAGCCCAGTGATAGGTATTAAGGGTATGAATTGCATGGAGCACTGGGTGTTATACATAAACAATGAATCATAGAACACTGCATCAAAAACTAATGATGTACTGTACGATGACTAACATAACATAATAAAAAATTTAAAAAAAAAACAAAGGAAGGGAATATATTGATAGGAGGGGTAGCAAAAAAAAATGCAGCCAATTTTTTAAAACCGCCATACTTTCCTTGACCATCACTTGAATACACGCAAGATTATGCCAAGTGCACGTCTATTTTTATTTTTGTTATCATTTCCCCAATTTGAGTTATCAGACAGAGTCAGGTAAGCCTTCTCTGAGATAAAGCACTCTGCTTGCCTCTCCTTTTATCACCTCAACCTGGCCAAGTACACACACAAGCACAAAAACCTACATACTCACACACCACAGTTTTCAGGGAATTAATTAAGCAATTGAACTTTAAGATTCAGGAAAACTGTCAGAGTTGATTTTCCATTTTTTTTTTCCACTGCAAAGGGAAGCAAATCTTGAACTGTTCACCATCAAAAAAATTAACCTTTCATTTTTTTCATCTTTCAGAAAATCTTAGCAAGCTTTCTATCAACTCCTTTACACCACTTGATTCAATTTTTTTAAAACATCAGTAATTTGCACACTAGCCATTGTTTCATGATATATAATTACATCAACAATGTTTCAAGGTCAATGTTCTTTCTAGTCCATAGAGAAGGATTTAATCTATTAGTACTGAAATCATTCTTATCTTCCTTAAAATACATATATATTTTGGGGGCACCTGGGTGGCTCAGTCAGTTAAGTGCCTGCCTTTGGCTCAGGTCATGATCCCGTGGTCGTGGGATTGAGCCCCATGTCACACTCCCTGATAACTGGGGAGCCTGCTTCTCCTTCTCCCTCTGCCTCTACTCCTGCTGGTGCTCACTCTCCCACTCTCTCTCAAATAAATAAAATATTTTTTAAAAATAAAATTATATATATACACACACACATATATTTACGTATTCTTAATAACCAAGTGAACAATGACCATTGCTAAGAAAGTTGAGAAAAATGTATTCATTTTTAAACATTTTTTCTTTAATCAAAACTGTTGCTAGAAAGCACTATATTGCTTAGAAGCTCTTCCTCATCCTTCAAAGAAACACTTTTTCTGATTTTCATTTTCAGTTGAGAGGCATGTATTATACACCACAATTTGATACAATGAATGCATACAAATCACTCCAGCTTTTAGTAAGCCCTCTTTTGTGACTTCTTGGAGTATCATTTGCTGCTCCCTGATTATTGGCAAACCCAACGACTCAAAGGATAACTACCCTGCCCTGAGATCAATGAAATACAAAAAGAAAATACCTATAACTTTTAGTTAGTAAATTTACCAAACTATTCTATGCTTGGTTTCACCAGATCATGCAAGGATAATCCAGGAATTTCAGCCATGTTCCGGAATGGACAGTGATAAACAGCACTGACAGCGAAATGGAAGAAACACAAACTGTTCAGGGTTATCCAGCCTCGGCCGAAGTCTTTATCCCAGGGGAATGAATCCATATCTCATAGGAGAGTTTACATTTATAAGGCTAGTTTAGAGGAAACTGATGTAAAGCAGAATGCGAATGCTACAGAAGAGATTCAGAGTGCTTTGGGGATTAGAAGGGTAAAAACACATACGTTAGAGGAATCATGAAAAACCTCATAGAAGAAGTGGCCAACCAATGGCTTCGGGCTCCACCCTTAAATATAATGAACACCCAAGACTTATCAGATATTTCTGGACAACAACATGGAAGAGAGAGACCTAAAGAAGAAAACAATATGAAAAGAAAGGGAAAAGGAAAACTTAAAAATTTTGAGTGGTGAGAGGGAAAAGGAAACACAATACAGAGAAGAGATAAAAACTAACAAATAAAGAATAGCCTCAGAGAAATAAGAGGTGTATCCTGAAAAAAAGAATAGGTACAAAGAAAAAACAGATAATCCAAGAACAGGAAAGAGTTCATGGAATTTTAAAATCTATACACTAAGAAAAAATTTAATTAAATAGAAGGGTTGGAAAATAAAATCTTCCCAGAAAGTAGAGATAAAGGAAGCAGGAGAATAGAAGATACAAAAGATAAGAATATTGGATAATCAGTCCTGGCCATGGAACATCTAATAGATCTGGATACAAGGAAGAGAAAAAGACAAAACGAAAGAGTGATAATCTAAGAAGTAATTCAAGACAACTAGTGGTGCTGAGGACATAAGTCTGTAGCCTGAAAGGATTTGCCAAGTGACCAGCAGGATTAATTTCAAAAGTTCCATTCCAAGGACCGCATCACGCAATTGTGTGACCACTGGAAATAAGCTGAAAATCCCTTAAGTCTTCAGAAGAGAGAATAAAAGAATGAGAATGGCCTTGAACTTTTCAATAATGACCCTAAATGACAGAAGACAAAAAGATCAGAAGTCTTAAAAATTTTGAAAGATAATGACTTTCAACCTAGAATTTCTACGTGGTTAGGCTTTAGAGTGGACTAAAAAGCATCTGCAGACACACAAAGGCTAAATAAATTTACTTCCGTTCTTAAAAAATTACCATGTATACAGCAAAATAAGTAAATAAATCAAGAAAAAGAGAAATCACGGATTCCAAAAACGAGGATGTCTAATTCAGGAATGAATCAAAGAATAGTTACAGGATAACAGCTGACCTAGAGAACAACCAGTCCGGAGGTCCCCAGGGGGAAAGTTCCCAGAAAAACAAGAAAGTTAATAAACTATCTGACTTGGTTAGCATTGGGGAAATTACTGAGAGGGGTTTGACAAATCTCATGGAAAAAAATAAAGATAAATACTGAAAGGCATGCAAGCAAAACAAATGTTACAATCAACACCAGGAAAAACAAGCACAGGAACTGTAAAAGCAAGGAAATTAAATCATAATACATTATTTGGCTCAGGAATAAACAATATGTATATAGTATGATGTTATACCAATTGAACTAAAAATTATAACTCTATTATGATGGTGGAGTGTTGCTATCTACCCAATATTCCTTCCCTCCCTGTCCCACCTTTTTCCACCTAGGTTTTGTTCAGGTATCTACCATTTTCTGTCTGGCAATGTCTTTTGGGGGAGGCTGATCCCAATACCAGCCACAAAAGGTAAATCTAATTAGTCCCAATTATGATAATCCCATCCATCCCTTCAGTTATGATAGTTTTAGGAAGACATATAGATCCAGTTCTGTTGAGGGGCTTCTTAAATAGAAATGAAGGAAGTGTCAGTCTCCTCTTCTTCCTGTGGATATATGTTAAAGACAGCTAAATTTGTTGCCTCCATCCAGCAATCATGAGGGCAATCTAAAAACAAAGTCGACACCCCAAGGATAGGAAAGCAAGGATCAGAAGTATTCATATTTTGATGATGCCACTGAATTATGTAACCTTGAGAGATACTATCTTTAGATTTCTGTTAAATGGAAATAATAAAAGTCTTTATTAAGCCAGTAGAGTCACGGTCTTCTGTAATCCTCACCTGAAAGCATTCTAATTGTTTTGGGGTTTTTATGGGGGGATAGAACAGAGGGAGGAGGGTACAGCCTGATACTCAAGAGTACTAAATTGCTAAATACACATCTACCATAACAGAACATATATAGTATAGTATCCAAAATTATTAAATTATGATACGGTAGAGCAGTATAAATTCCACATTTAGAAACACAGAGGCAAATACTTGGGGAAACAGCCAAAATAGTAGATAGCTGGGGCACTTGGGTGGCTCATTCTGTTAAGTGTCTGACTCTTGATTTCAGCTCAGGTCATGATCTCAGGGTTGTGAGATTGAGCCCCACATCAGGATCCACACATATTGGGGAGTCTGCTTAAGATTCTCCTTCTCCTTCTGCCCCTTCGCAGCCCCCTCGCTCACACGCACACTCTCTCTCTCAAAATAAATAAATAAATATTTTTTAAAAAACTAAAAAATTAAAAAATAAAATAATAGATAGTGGGTAGTTTTCAGGAGTAGGAATAAGAGTTGCAGAGAAGTGAGGTAATATTATTTCATTATGTGGATGATTACTTTGATAAAAATAAAAAGTAATCACAATAAATAAATAAATATGCAAAACAAAAATACAGAATGTGATTTTCCAAGGTAACTGTACAGAAAGGTTGAGCACCTCATGTAGCTATCAAAGTAACTACTGACATCCCCCAAAAGCCAAATCAGCTGGTCTTCAGGAAGCTAATACACTAGTCATAACCACATAGATCTTACAGTGCTGGTACCAATGGCTCATAGTGGGGAGCAAACTGAATCTTTTTAATTCCATAATGCAATCCTCAGATAGTTTCAGACAGGATTAAAACAAAAGGATATGATTACAAGGTGACATGATGAGGGCTAGGTTTAGGTCACATGACTTCCCGGTATTCTCTCCCCAAGTTATTTGCTGACGGCCAATTTCATTCTTTTTTTTTTTTTATTTTAAAAAATATCTTCTAGCTCTCATTTCTCTATAATTCAAATATGACATTTTACTCTCAAGGTCTCAATATTTTAAAGGGCTATAACTGAAAAAAAGATCTTTTCAGCAAACTTCCAAGATTTTCCAACTGTTGGACAGCATTAAGTTCAAGTGAAGGAATCTGATTTTTTTTTTTTAGTTTAAATTCAATTAGCCAACATATAGTATAGGAATCTGATTTTTGATAGTCAAAGAAAACAGAAATGTAAGATTTTGAAGCGAGGAAAATTTTGTCATTCTATCAAATAGAACTCTATTTATCTCTCGATCTTTGACAAATTAACAAATAGGACATTAAAATTAACATATTTTCTAAAACAAAATCTTGTCACGGATTTCAGCCACCTGGCCACTAAACTTTTCACCAGATCAAAAATGAAAATGACTCAGATTTGCTTTCCCATCTTGTTCCCTGATTACGTCTTAGTGAGGTGGGCCTGAGTCTGCTATAGGAAGGAAGTGCAGTCATTCCCTAGCTTCTGGAAGAATTAGGGAGGGAAGGACCAAGACATTGAGATGTTGCTATTAGCACCCTGTTAACTCCAGCCTGCCTTCAGGTCTCAGTTTACTTCTCTAGGAATCCTCTTTATTCTCCTAGACTAGGGTAGGCCCCCTGTTATAACCTCTTATAACATCCTACCTACCCTTATCACAAGAGTAGTCAAATAATTGTTTCTGTAATGAATTGTTTCATGTCTGCCTCCCCTACTAGACAGTAAGTTCCATGAATCACAGGTTGTGTGTATTTGGTTCAGTTTTATATTACCTAGCACAATGCATGGCATATTGTACATGGTCAATAAATATTTGATGAATAGTTGAAAAGAGGAAACAAATGGTTTTTATGCATATTAAAATATGTTCAGCCTTACTCATAGATAAATAAAAATGAAAATATCAGTAAAATACTATTTTCTACTTATCAAATTGGTAAGTTCTAAAAATTTGATAATACACTGTGTTGTTGGCAAGAGTGAAGTGTGACAGGTGGCCCCTGTTGGCAGTCTCTTTGGAAGAAACTTAGCAAAATATTTCAACCTTAAGTACATATACCCTTTCACCCAACAGTTTCACATCTAAAATTTTATCCTACCATTATACTTTCATTTCTATTCAAAGACACCTCTTCGAGGATGTTCGTGATGATTTTGCTTGAACAGGAAAAGAATCCTAAACCCATACAATAAAGAGAGTTAAATATCCCACATCTCTAAGATAGAGCCAGCCTCCTCAGAGGCAGCAGTGGTGAGGAAAAGTGAGGGTTTCTACTGTGCCACTGGCCTAAGAGGTTTTTGGCATGGAGGGTTGCAATGCAAAAAGCAGCTCGTGGCCTTGGGTCTCCAGGAGGAGGATGACAAGTTCAGGGAATTCCCTGAGGAAGACTGGTCTGGTTTAGATGAAGATGAAGAAGCAAACCCACGTGAGAAACTGGCAACAGAAGTTGCTTCTGGTGCAGGAAGGCTGGGAAACTGGAATCCGGGACAAAAGAAAGATTTTTTTTTCACTCTATGCCTTTTGAACTGTTCAAATTTTTAGCATGTACCTTAATACATTTTTAAATATAACACCTTGTTTAAAAACTAATTCTTTTTTTTTTTTAAGATTTTATTTATTTATTCGACAGAGATAGAGACAGCCAGCGAGAGAGGGAACACAAGCAGACGGAGTGGGAGAGGAAGAAGCAGGCTCATAGCGGAGGAGCCTGATGTGGGGCTCGATCCGTAATGCTGGGATCACGCCCTGAGCCGAAGGCAGACGCTTAACGACTGCGCCACCCAGGCGCCCCTAAAAACCTGATTCTTGAAGAAATATTTTTCTAGACCAGACAGTCTTTCCCCTTAGATCTTTTAATCAGTTTGCAATTATAAATATGTAAGATGACTGAATTTTGATTTAGATTATTTTGAAGATGCTCTCCTGGGGGCGCCAGGGTGACTCAGTCGGTTGAGCATCTGACTCTTGGCTTTGGCTCAGCTCATGATCTTAGAGTTCTGGGATAGAGCCCCAAGTAAGGCTCTGCACTCAGTGCGGAGTCTGCTTGTCCCTCTCCCTCTGCTTCTCCTCTCCCTCTGTCTCTTTCCCTCTCTGGAATAAATAAATATATTTTTTTAAAAAGATGCTCTCCTTAATGTACATTTATTATATATCTCTGTTTAAAATAAAAGTCCCTTTTCACATCACTAATAAATATTTTCTAAACAGACCACAGGTAATAAATGTCTGCTGGGACACCTGGTTGGCTCGGTTGGTTAAGTGTCTGCTTTCAGCTCAGGTCATGATCGCAGGGTCCTGGGATTGAGCCCCATATCAGGGTTCCTGTTTAGCAGGGAGTCTGCTTCTACTTCTCCCGCTTCCTGCTATTCCCCCTGCTTGTGCTCTCTCTCTCTCTCTCTGTCAAATAAATAAATAAAATCTTTTTAAAAAATGTCTGCTAAGGAGAGTCTGTAAAGTAGCCATAGGCTAATCATCTTCATTTAATATAGAAGGTACGTTTCTCTTTTGAAAAGAAAGCCATATTCATTCATTCATTCACAATAATAAATCTAATTTAATTTCTATGGCCATGCATTTTAAAAGAATTATACAATTCTTATTGATTTTATGAAATAAATTCCAATAAGTTTTAAATGTTATTTTTAAAAATGTTAATTAGGGGCACCTGGGTGCTCAGTCATTAAGCATCTGTTTTGGCTAGGGTCATGATCCCAGGGTCCTGGGATCGAGCCCTGCATCAGGCTCCCTGCTCAGCGGGAAGTCGTCTTCTCCCTCTCACATTCCCCCTGCTTGTGTTCCCTCTCTCACTATCTCTTTTTCTGTCAAATAAATAAAGAAAATCTTTTTTAGAAATGTTAGTTAAGAAAGTAAATTAAATGCTATTAAGAAATCTTATTTATTAACATTAAATGTTATTAAGAAAAATAAGACTTACGTGAGACAGTTACAACTGTTGGCTAGTTGATGCACTATCATAGCTGAAGATCTAATGTTATCAGACTACAAGTCAAAAAGCGCACAGCGCGGGAGAGAATATCTCATAAGCCTGGAATCCTAGTGAGAGAACTGCCAAGCACCACATGCATTCAGCTAAACTCCTGCCAAACTGAATGAGGCTTTCAGAGTGTAAGTACACCTGAGCCACAGAACTGTCGTGAGAATATGGAAACTTGTTACCAAATAACATAATCTGGCATCAAAAATTTGCTGTTGAATAAGAAAATGTCAACTCATTAAAATATTTCTAGCTACTTCCACCTAAAGTCATTAATTTTCTAATAAAAGTTAAAAGGTAAGCAGAATCTTAATTTTGAGGGGCGCCTGGGTGGCACAGCGGTTAAGCGTCTGCCTTCGGCTCAGGGCGTGATCCCGGCGTTATAGGATCGAGCCCCACATCAGGCTCCTCTGCTGTGAGCCTGCTTCTTCCTCTCCCACTCCCCTGCTTGTGTTCCCTCTCTCGCTGGCTGTCTCTATCTCTGTCGAATAAATAAATAAAATCTTTAAAAAAAAAAAAGAAAAGAAAGAATCTTAATTTTGCACTTTATTTTGAGGTTGTAATATATCACTTACATGATGTTAACATTATAAGTTCTATATAAATGAACCTATTGACCTATGGAAACTTTATTTCTTTTAAGATTTATTTATTTATTTATTTGAGAGAGAGAAAGAGAGAGCATATGCACAAGTGAGTGGAGTGAGGAGCAGAGGGAGAGAATCTTCAAGCAGACTCCCCACTGAGTGTAGAGGCAGACTTGGGGCTTGATCTCACAACCCATGAGATTACGACCTGAGCCAAAACCATGAGTCAGAAGCCCAACCAACTAAGCCACCCAGGTGCCCATTACTGAAAACTTTATATTGACATTTGCTGCTGGTGCGCAGCAAAGCAAAGTTTATTGAGCGATAGTAAAGTGATAGTACAAAGCTCCCAAAGAGGGAGGGGACCCGAGAGTGTTGCCTGTAAAAAGTATTTTTTTTTTTGGTAAAAAGTATTTTTTAACTTTTTTTAAACGTTGAGAAATTTAGAAAGTCTTTGACCAGGCTGAAAAGGCACAGAGCAAAGGTTGATTCTGCCAGAATGTCAGTCTACTCAAAGTTAAGGCACTAGCCTTAATTAAAATGCCCTTAGGGAATGGGGAAAATAAGATCAATATTTAAGGGTACAAACTTGCAATGAGCAGTAAATAAGACATAAAAATCTAATGCACAGTATAATGAATATAGACAACAATATTGTACTACAATCATCAAACTTGCTAAGAAACTGAACATCATTATCCCATCCACTAAAAAGAAAAGATAATTATGCAATGTGACAAAGGTGCCAAATATCACTGCAACAGCAATCACATTACGGTATATAAATGCATCAAATTGACACATTGTATGTCTTAAATTACATGTTTTAAGTCAAATATACTCAATAAAAGTTTTTTTAATAATTCAGAACTTTAAAAAATAAATACAATATTAGATCATTTCACAACATATACAGATATATTTTTAGAAGTATTACTATGTCTAAAGTTAACCCATTTTAGACATACAACAGATTTGTTAAGTGGAACTGAGACAATGATATTCTAGTAAATAAAATGGATAAATATTAAAGTTCTAAAAAATTCAATTATCATTTTAAGCAATTAGGGTTAAAAAAATCTACATCCTTAAAAAAGCCACATGCTTTCTGAAAATCCTTAAGGTATGAATAGTCTCACAATTTCTTCATCTCAAATCAAATACTTTTAAAAACAAATCTTCAATCAGATGAGATAAATTAAGAGTCCACAGTATGTATTCTGTCCCACCAGACAGTTTTCAGTTGTGCAACAAGAGCCTAGTACTAGAACAAGCAGGAAATGGGACAGAGGCTGCTAAAAGCCATTTCACAATCACATGACATCATATTTTACAGATTTTCAGATAGATTGCGAAGGTAGCCAGCTATATAAGTCCAGTGAAAACTGATGGTCTGCTAAGTTGTCCTGTGATGCTGTAGGACCTGTGCGCGTGAAGTGAACCGTAGAGATAGGCTTGTTAGTGAGTTGGTGAGTTGGTGAGTTGGTGGAATGGCACAGGGCTAGGCAGGAGCATGAATATTGTGTCTTTTATATAGTGTCTTAAAACACTCGGAGCAAGGGGCACATGCACCCTGATGTTTACAGCAGCATTATCAACAATAGCCAAATTATGGAAAGAGCCTAAATGTCCACTGACTGATGATGAATGGATAAAGAAAATGTGGTATGCATGCGTGCATGTGTGTGTGTGTGTGTGTGTGTACCATGTAATATTACTCAACCGTCAAAAAGAATGAAATCTTGCCATATGCCACGATGTGGATGGAGTTAGATGGTATTATGCTAAGCGAAGTAAGTTGGTCAAAGAAAGACAAATATCATATGATCTCACTCATATGTGGAATTTAAGAAAGAAAACAGATGACCATAGGGAAAGTAGAAAAAAAAGAGAAGGAAGCAAACCATAAGAGAGTCTTAACTATAGAGAAGAAACGGAGGGTTGATTAAAAGGAGGTGGGCAGGGGATGGGCTAGATGGGTGGTAGGGACTAAAGTAGGGCACTTGTTTGAGAACTAGGTGTTATATGTAAGTGATGAATCACCAAATTCTACTCCTGAAGCCAACATTACACTATATGTTAACTGACTAGAATTTAATAAAAATTTGAAAAAATAATACTCAGAGCAAACGCTGTTCTTGGCCATGAAATCCCACCCCATCCCCACCTCTGACCAGTCCTTCCTCAGTCTACCACCTGCCCACCCCACAGGCCCAGTGTGTCTCCCCGACCCTGCCCTGCCACCTCCCAGATTCCTCCCTACAGAAGGGCAGGGTTTGCTGAAAGGCTTAGCAATACCTCCAGGTCTGCAGGCTGGCCCTTGATCCCAACCCCCGACTCTCAGGCTAGAGAAAGGGCTTCTGAGGGAAACTATGGAAACCAGGGAAAGCGGGGAACATTTTCCAGGCCATCGGGCATAGTGAAGCATGGGAGTGCATGGGAGGGCTGGAGGAGAAACCTGGAGGAAACCCAGAGGGAGGGGGAAGGGGCCAAAGAAAAGGAGGGCCAGGAGAATTCCTCCTATACCTAAAAGGAGTCGGGGTGCCAGAGGATAGTCCTGGAGCTGGAGGTGGAGAGCCTAGGGACCCCAGCCAAGGTTGCTCGGGTTCCTGGATCCTCATCCCTAGACATATTTCTATACCAGCTGGGAGTTCTGGCTGTGCATGTGGCCCTGGTCTCTCCCAGGAGAAAGTCCTATGTTCTATGCTTTCTTAATGCACGGAGGAATCCCTCCCTGTTAGCTTTATGAGTGAGGTACAAAATAAATTTGGTTATCAGGGATGTCTGAAATAGCATTCTACAAAAACTGCTTATCCTGTCATATATGCTGCAGTGAGCCTTTGGCTCTGGAAAAACTAGGCCACCCTTTTCTATATAGCAATGAGTATATAACCTAAACCCTTTTTAACACTACAAGCCAGTGAGCTGGAATAGCTGCTGGAGATTGGTTAGAGAGGGATGTCACTGTAGGATGGGAGGGAGAGGATCTTTGCAGACACAGTGTTATACATGAACAGAAACGTGAGGGTGCAGCTAATAAGAATCCTCATCAGGGCCAAGGAAATGTGTTTATCACAATTTAATATTCTTCCTAGGGTCCAGGAGAATGTTCTGCATACTGAAAATCTTATTGGATCCTCAAGGATATAACCATTTAAAAGACACTTCCAAACACTAGATCTAATGGAATTATTAGTTAACAAAGGCTGATGCCAGCAAATGTCCAGTGTCCAGAACCTCCTTTGTCAGGTCTTAGGCTCATAGTTGCAAAACTGGGACAGCCCAAGGCTAGAACTTTTCTTGGTCAGGGAAACTATCAGGTGCTTTGAGAAATGTCTTCTTCATGACTGACACTGGGACAATCCCATGTTGAAAATGGGGTTCCAGCCTTTTTTTGTTTATTTCATTCCAGCAAAGCCATTTATGGTACCTAGTGAGAACTTAATACTAATTAACATGTTAGACATGGACATTCTTTATTTTAAGGTGCATTCCTACGGGTATAGCCATCAACTGACTTCTTTAGAAAAGACAACTATTGATCAAAAGCTAGAGGCTTAGCCCAGCAGAAGCTAAATTAGAATCTTGAACTAGAATTGGAGAGTAACTTAACAAATTAAAACAATTATGTCAGTCAGGAAATCAGAAATCACACCAGTTGTTTCCACAGAGAGAATTTAATACATGGAATTGGTTCAACAGATTTTGGAAAACTGAGAAAGCAAACAGAGAATTCTGAGGTAATACAGACAGGCTGTAACTGTATCAGGAAGCAGCTGTCACCCCGAAAGCTGGGGGAACAAAAGCAAGAGGATGGCATCATTCAAACAAAAACTCAGAGGAGGGGGGCGCCTGGGTGGCTCAGTTGGTGAAGCGTCGGCCTTTGGCGGAGGTCACGACCCCAGAGTCCGAGGATGGAGGCCCACGCCGGGCTCTCTGCTCCATGGGGAGTCTGCTTCTCTCTCTGCCCCTCAACCCACTTGTGCTCTCTCGCTCTCTCTCTCAAATAAATAAATTAAAAAAAAAAAAAACTCAGAGGAGGAACCCCAAGATCTGGGACTCTCTAAAGAAGAGATAACTGCTAGCTGGTCCTGGTACCTCTGGGACTGGAACCAACCACTATTCTTGGTATAAAGACCCCAAATGATACACCAATTATGGTTTAACTGGCCAATCACCATAAGAAAGGATTTAGAGGCAGCATGTGCAAGAGGACCACCCTTTTTTGCATAAAAGGAAAGACTGCAAAAATGGCAGAAGACTTAAAACTGAAGAATACAGACACAAATAACCCAACAAAAAAATAACCTAAGTATTTACATAGATATTCTTTGAAAGAAGATATATAATTAGCCAATAAGCATGTGAAAAAAATGCTCAATATCACTGCCATCAGGGAAATACAAACCAAAACCACAATGACATACTACCATACCCACTAGAATGGCTATAATAATTTTTTTTTTAAGAGAGAGAAAGAACAGTAACAAGCATCAGTAAAGAGGTGGAGGCATTAAAACCTTCCTACATTGCCAGTGGATATGTAAAATAGTGCAGCTGCTGTGAAAAACAGGCAGCTCCTCAACCAGTTATCTTATGACGACCACTGGCATTCAGAAAATGTTGTGGAATTAGTGTGACCATTGCACAACTCCATGAATATGCTACAAGTCAGTAAACTGTGTACTTTAAGAGAGTGAATTCTATGATATAATGAGAATTATATGATGTGAATAATGTGAATTATATCTAAATTTTTTTTAATAACAGGAGACAGTGTTTTGAACAAGATAATATTAAACCAAGCATATAAATTTGTCTCCTTTTCCTGGAACATCCTATTCAATACCTTCCCACATCAAAGTTCATTTTGATTTCGTTATCTGCTACTCAAAATCTGACTGACTAATCAACTCCTCAAAACACTAAAAAAAGTACATAGAGTGCTTTCATGATTAACCTGTGGTTCACCCATCCAAGAATGCAAGGACAGAAACCTATAAAGCATTATGTCCCAGCGTTATCTACCCTGCAATCCTGGCTTCTGTGATCTGTGGCCCCTGTTAGGAAAGGGCACCCACCTTTCCATCAGACTCCTGACCCCTACTTGGCACTTCGCACCAACCTTGGATTCCTACAAGACTCCCACCAGCCCCAGCACAGGCACCAGTAGCAGATGAATTAGTAAGACTATGGATCAGGAAGCCATCTACTCATCTACCTTAGTTGGTGTCCCCATTCTCCTACTATCACTCCATAGAACTCTCATCACACATCCTCCCTTGGCTAGAAGAGGGCCAGAAGCCCAGAAGAAATAAGAAAATCTCAGGTATAGACTTGGCATATTTTAAACACCAATTAGTCTTGCTAACACTTTCTTTTCAGGATTTTCCTCCATCCATCTCTTTTCTTTTACCACTGCTTCTTCCTAGTTTATGCCTGCATTGTTGTAATTGTCTCTAGTTTTCTGCTTAGTCTCTCCCATTTCTCATTATCCTATACACAGATATCAAATAACTTTCCTAAAACCTTTTCTCTTTTTCACTTCTCTGCAATCCTTCAATGCCTCTTCAGTGCCAGTTGAATGTTAATAAAATTTAACTTCTGAATCTGGTTTCAGAGCCCTCTATAATCTAGTTTCAATCTTTCTCTCCAGATTTACACAAACTCCCAATTTGATGACATACGATAATCTACCCTCACCCTAAGATTGCCTATTTCTGTGCTTTTATATGTGCCTTTTCTCCCAGTTCCTAATCCTCTCTCCATCACAGCCTATCAAAACTCTTCCAGGTCTTCAAGACCTATTCTTTAAGACCTAGATCAAGTCTTAGCTTTTCCAAGAAGCCTTGATTATCCCAGCTGAGTTTAATCTCTCTCCCTGACACCATCACTATTTTCTCTCCCATTTGGCCCCCACCATCCACTACCTTGTAGTGTAATCACTTGCAACCTCCCCAACTCCCCTCTAAACTCCAGGAGGACAATGGAGCTTTGGGTGTCCTAAAGTTCTAGTCAAATTCAGACTGCAGATCCACTCTGCACAGTGATTTTAGAACTTTCAAATAATTGTTGTCAACATTTAAAATTTCGGCAATTTCTCATAAAAAGCTGGGCTTCCTGCTTCTCTTGAGAATTTTGATCACACTCAGCAGAACTCAATTCACACTGGACCTGTACTCCTACTTTAAAAGATGCTAAGTCTGGGGACTCCTGGGTGGCTCAGTCAGTTAAGCCTCTACCTTTGGCTCAGGTCATGATCCCAGGGTTCTGGGATCGAGTCCCACATCAGGCTCCCTGCTCAGCGGGGAGCCTGCTTTTCCCTCTGCCTGCCACTCCCCCTGCTTGTGCTTGCACTCTCTCTCTGACAAATAAATAAAATCTTTAAACAAACAAACAAAGATGCTAAGGCTGAGTAGTAGCCACCTCTTTAAGATGGGGCCTGTGTCCTCCAGTTCACCCAAATTCCCATCTTGCATAGTCTAAACTTCATTCATGCCCCAAAGGGGTCTCCGCTTCTAACATCTCTATAGTATAAGGGATGGATGGGTAGATGGATGGATGGATGGATGGATGGATGGATGGATGGATGGATGGTAAAAGGGATAAGTGAACAAACTAACCTAGCATGTGGTAAAACTCACATCCTCCACGTGTGTCCTGCTATCCAGGAAGCTTGACAGCTGAATTCTCTTAGCTGCCCCATTCTCCCACCCTGTTCTTTACTTGTCCTGGGTCATGTTCAGCAAAATTCTGGTCTAAGCCTGAGTGGACAAAAGACGTATTTCTTTTTAATAAGCACTTCCCTCTTTCCCTCTCAGAACTCATAATGAGTGTGAGATGACAGTCAAGATTTTTAAAAAACCATTCCTGTGCCTCTGTGTCTGAAACTGGGAAAGTAAAAACTCAAAAGGGATCCATGCAAGTCACAGCCTTTGCTTTGATGTACCCCTTGGTGACCCACACGGAGGCAACACACGGCTGTGGGTTCCCATTGTTAGAGTAAATGTGACCTTTCTTACACAAGGGGATTGTGGTTTTGATCGATTGAAAGGACCCCGTGGGCAGCCAGGGATCAGCATAAAGGGTGAAAAGGTGAACAATAAATATGCCAGTGCATTAACACAATTAGGTTTATAAAAAAGGCACTGAAGCAAAATGGAACATCGAGAGTTTACAAAAGCAGCTGACATGTTCTGTGTTTTAGAGATGGATTTATGGCTAATTGACTGTCCAAAACCATTCTAACTCCTGTACATAGGAAAACATGAGCTGAGACAAAGAGTGATTGATTTTAGTGGGAAAGTCCTGTATTGTGAAATGAGAGAGGAAGGGAGGACAGTATAAGGCAATTATTTGGAAGTATTAAGTTTGCACAGCATAGATGTAGAATCAGGGTTTTGCTAGAGACTGAGTTTTGTTGCTGCACTATTGTTCTTATTGCTGTTGTTTGTGTTGTTTTAAAGTGTTTCACAGTAAGGCAATGGTTATATCTGTCATGGAAAGGCGGCTGAATCACAAGATTTACCAGAGCCTTTGAAGTTACTACACTGGAATCCAACATTAGGTATTAATCAACTCTCATTGTATGGAGATTATCATGCTATCATTACAGAAGAGGTAAGAGAAGATTTTGGCTTTAATAACAGTAACTTTTTTCATATTTAGTTTTACCTGGATTTCAGGGGACTGAGAAAGTGCCCATAATAGGAACAGGCACTACCATGTCTAGAAAATATAAATACTTTCTATTTAACTCATTTTGTCCTGAAGTAAACACTTTCTGCTAACAGTTCCATATGCAACCACTCTCCTAGCCTTGAAACACAACCAAACCAAGAGAATGTATAACACTAATGAATACTGGTCTAATACCAAACATCTATATTCAAAGTAAGACCTAAGCATAGATAATAGCAGTGGGATTCATCATCTCTGTGGTTCTCTTTGCTTCACTTTTACTAAGGATCAATTGCTCTGAACTGTGGTTACCCACTTCCTCCCTCTAGAGAAGCTTCTAAGAGAGGTAAGTGGGAATATAACCAGAGAAAAAGTAGGTAAAGTCTAATAACAGAGCAGATATGGACAATAGAAGATATAGAGAGGTCTACCAAGAGGGAAAATGGGTTGGATCAGTTCAAGTTGGCAGACAGTAGTTAAGATTAAAGATAAACAATAGGTTTATTTTTTGAAAGGGAAAAACTGGATTCTAGAATCTGCAGATTTGCAGATATCAGGCTCTAGAAAATATGAAATGACTTAAACATAGAGCTGGTTAGCACTTAGAAAGGAACCAGCGATAACTCAGAGCAATTAACCTCTTTTTTTTTTTCTAATAGGATGTCTGCATCAGTAGAGCAGGGATAGATCACTGATATGAGTTAGGGATTTCAGAAAGTCATATGACAAAGCCTTTCATTTTGCCTGGTAGGCAAATGGAGAAACCAAGACAAGACGATAATACAGATAAGACTGACAACTTTATGATGACAGGGACTGTCAGTAACTTGTTCACTGTTGTATCTTCTCTATGCATCACAGATCATGACCCAGGCTCAAAATATTTGTGTTGATTTAGTAAAGTTAGGTGCATTGTGATGACTGAAAAGCAATACCCAAAGCACATTGTTTTCTGGATCTCTGTCAACAGATTTTATTTTATTCACCTTCATATCTCCAGGGGATTAGAAAATACCTGGCATACAGTAGACACTTCATAAAATGTGATGAATGAATGAATAAGCCTATAGGTCTTTTATAACATTCTTACAAGGTTTTTTCCTTAGTCTTAACCTAGTCAATGTTTTAATCTATGACTTGGTTGAAGATATATTAAAACAAGGAATTATCAGTTACTGCGATTATATGCATTGAAACAATGAATAGATGAAATAACATGGATGAAAAGGACATAGGTCAATATTAATATTACAAAATTTAATATCATGAAATCTATATTCAAAAAATGCATGAGGTAAAAAAATAATAACAAGCACAAGGCATATGATACAGCAATTCTACTGGGCACAGGCATACCTCAGAGATATTGTAGGTTCGGTTACAGACCACTGCAATAAAACAAATATCACAATAAAGCAAGCCAAATGAATTTTTTGGTTTCCTGGTGCATATGAGTTGTTTACACTATGCTGTAGACGAGTAAGTGTGCAATAGCATTATGTCTAAAAAAAATTAATTTCAAAATTAATTTTATTGTGGGTTGCCTGGGTGATGCAGTCGTTCGGTGACCAATTCTTGGTTTTGGCTCAGGTCATCATCTCAGGGTCATGAGATGGAGCCCTTCGTAGGGCTCCACACTCAGTGGGAAGTCTGCTTGAGATTTCTCTCCCTATCCCTCTCCCTCTGCCCTTCCCTATCTCGTGCACAAGCACTCGCTCTAAAATAAATAAATAAATCTTTTTTAAAAAAAGAAGAAGAAAGAACATATACTGGCTCATAAAATAAACCCTACCAAATGTAAAAGAATTGAAATCATATAAAATTTTCTGACCACAAAGGAATTAAACTAAAAATCAACAACAGCAAGACAAATGTTTCAAACATATGGAATTTTAAAAACACACTTTTAAATAATCCATAAATCAGACAGGAAGTCTCAGAGGAAGTCAGAAAATATTTTAAACTGAATGAAAATAAAAATACAACATACAAAAATGTATGATATGCAGCTAAAGAAGTGTTTATAGAGTAATCATGTCGTTACATACTTACATTAGGAAAGAAGACAGTCTCAGATCCATAAGCTAAGTTTCCATCTTAAAAAAAAAAAAGAAAAACTGAAAAAGAAAAGTAAAATAAACAAAAATCTTACCAAAGTAAAGAATTAGTAAAGATAAAAGCAGAAATTAATGAGATTAAAACCAACCAAATCAAAAAAGAAGGGGAGGCGCACTACAAAAAACAAAACCAAAACATAGTTCTTTGAAAAGAGCATTAAAATTGAAAACCCTCTAGCAAGACCAACAAGAAAATAGGAGAAAAGACACATATTACCAATTATCAGGAAAGAAAGAGGGAATCACAACAGATTCCACACACAAATGTTAAAAGAACATTTATTATTCTACAAGCAATTCAATGCACATAAATAGAACAAGCAAGACGGAATGGATCAATTCCTTTAAAACTTCAAAATATCAGGGAAACGGGGTGCTTGGGTGGCTCAGTCATTAAGTGTCTGCCTTCGGCTCAGGTCATGATCCCAGAGTCCCCGGATCCGGTCCCACATCAGGCTCCCTGCTCAGCAGGGAGTCTGCTTCTCCCTCTGCTCCTCACACCGCTTGTGCTCACTCTCTCTCTCTCTCTCAAATAAATAAATTTTTTTTTAAGATTTTATTTATTTATTTGACAGAGAGAGACAGCCAGCGAGAGAGGGAACACAAGCAGGGGGAGTGGGAGAGGAAGAAGCAGGCTCATAGCGGAGGAGTCTGATGTGGGGCTCGATCCCATAACGCCAGGATCACGCCCTGAGCCGAAGGCAGACGTTTAACCGCTGCGCCACCAGGCGCCCTCAAATAAATAAATTTTTTAAAAAATCTTTAAAAAAATATCAGGGAAACAAAAGTAAAAATAAACTATTGGGACTTCATTAAAATAAAAAGCTTCTGCATAGCGAAGGAAATAATCAACAAAACTAAAAGGCAACCTATGGAATGGGAGAAGATATTTGCAAATGACATCAGATAAAGGGTTAGTATCCACAATATATAAAGAACTTATAAAACTTGACACCCCAAGAAACAAATAATACAGGTTAAAAATGGTCAGAAGGGGTGCCTGGGTGGCCCAGTCGGTTAAACGTCTGCCTTTGGCCCAGGTCATGATCTCAGGGTCCTGGGATCGAGCCTACCTCTGGCTCTCTGCTCAACAGGGAGTCTGCTTCTCCCTCTGCTTCTGCCCCTCCCTCTGCTCATGTGCTCTCTCTTTCTCAAATAAATAAATAAAATCTTTTTTTAAAAATGGTCAGAAGACACGAATAGACATTTTCCCAAAGAACACATCCAGATGGCTAACGGACACATGAAAAGATGCTCACCATCACTCATCATCAGAGAGATACAAATCAAAACTACAATGAGGTATCACCTCACACCAGTCGAATGCCTACAATCAACAACACAGGATACAAGATAGGATACGACACATGTCGACAAGGATTCAGAGAAAGGGAAACCCTCTTACACTGTTGATGGGAATGCAAACTGGTGCAGCCTCTCTGGAAAACAGTATGGAAGTGCCTCAAAAAGTTAAAAATAGAACTACCCTACAATCCAGCAATTGCACTACTAGGTATTTACCCAAAGGATACTGAAATACTGATTCAAAAGGATACATGCTCCCCAGTGTTTGTAACAGCATTATCAACAATAGCCAAATTATGGAAAGAGCCCAAATGTCCATCGACTGATGAGTAGATAAAGAAGAGGTGGTATACTAATGAATCATCGAGCCTTACATCGGAAACCGGGGATGTACTGTATGGTGACTAACATAATATAATAAAAAATCATTAAAAAAAAAAGAAAAAAAAAGAAGAGGTGGTATATGTATACAATGTAATATCACTCGGCCATCAAAAAGAATGAGATCTTGCTATTTGCAACGATGTGGATGAAGCTAGAGAGTATAATGCTGAGCAAAATAAGTCAGAGAAGGACAAATACCATATGATTTCACTCATATGTGGAATTTAAGAAACAAAACAGATGAACACCGGTTTTAAAAAAGAGAGAGAGAGCAAAACCAGGAAGCAGACTCTTAACTATGGGAAAAAAACTGAGGGTTACTGGAGGGGAGGTGGGCAGGGGGATGGGTTAAATAGATGATGGGTATTAAGGAGGGCACTTATTGTGATGAGCACTGGGTGTTGTATGTAAGTGATGACTCAATAAGTTCTATACCTGAAACTAATATTATACTGTTTGTTAACTAACTGGAATTTAAATAAAGACTTGGAGGAAAAAATAAAAAGAAAAAATAATATAATTTTTTAAAATTTTTAACTTCAAAGTATCAAAACTCACCCAAATGAAATAAACTGAATTGCCTTATAACTAATGAAAGAATTGAAACTATAGTCAAAATCTTCTGAAAAGAGATTTCCAGGTGCAGATGGTTTCACTGGAGAATTCTACCAAACATTTAAAAAGATATTACAAATTGTACACAATCTCTTCCAGAAAACAGAAGAGGAGGGAACACTTCTCAACTAATTTTATGAAGTTAGCATGACCTTGATGATAAAACCAGACAAAGACAGTACAAGAAAACTATAGACTAATACCCTTCATGAACAAAGATGCAAAAATCCTTACCAAAATATTATCAGATCTAATCCAGCAATTAAAAAATATACCATGACTAGGTGGGAAAAGAAGTCTCATTCAATATCTTAAAAATTAATCAATGTAATTCACCACATCAATAGTCTAAAGAAGAAAACCACATGAACATCTCAATTGATGCAAAAAAATATTTGATGAAAATGAACATCCATCCCAGATAAAAATCCTCAGCAAACTAAGAATAGATGAGATCTTTCTCCATCTATTGAGAAAAGGCATCCTCAAAAAAACCTAGAGCTAACAGTCACTTACTGATGAAAGACTGAATGCTTTCCTTCTAAGATCAGGAACTTGACATGGATGTCTACTCTCACCACTCCAACTCAATATTATACTAGCGAAATAAAGCAAGAAAAAAAAATAAAATGCATACAGATTAGAGCTGTCTCACAATGTGAAGAAAATCCCAAGAAATCTACCTTTATTTTTTTAACATTTTTTATTTTGTTATATTAGTCACCATACAGTACATCTCCAGTTTTTGCTGCAATGTTCCATGATTCATTATTTGCGTATAACACCCAGTGCACCATGCAATACGTGCCCTACTTAATAAAGAAATCTACTTTTAAAACCTCCTAGAGCTAATAAATGTATTTAGCAATATTGTAGGCTACAGAGCCAATGCAAACACAAACATCAATCATATTTTCATATAGCAGCAATAAGCAATTGGATACCGAAATTTAAAACACAATACCAGGGGCGCCTGGGTGGCACAGCGGTTAAGCGTCTGCCTTCGGCTCAGGGCGTGATCCCGGCGTTACAGGATCGAGCCCCACATCAGGCTCCTCCACTATGAGCCTGCTTCTTCCTCTCCCACTCCCCCTGCTTGTGTTCCCTCTCTCGCTGGCTGTCTCTATCTCTGTCGAATAAAATAAAATAAAATCTTTAAAAAAATAAAATAAAATAAAACACAATACCATTTACAATAGCTCCAAAAAATGAAATATCAGGGTATACATCTAAGGAAACTTTTACAGGAACTATATACTATAAACCTCAAAACACTGATTTTAAAATAGATGTGAATAAATGGAGAGACATATTATGTTCAAGAATTGGAAGACTCACGATAGTAAAGATGTCATTTGATCTATAGGTTTAATGTAATTCCAATCATAATCTCAGCAATATTTTTGGTAGTATAGGCAATCCAATTCTAATATTTATATGGAAAAGCAAAGGGACTAGAGTAGGCACAATAAATTAAAAAAAAAAGTTGGAGGTATCACACTACTCTATTCTAAGATTACTACTAAGCTACAATAATCCAAAGTGTATTATTAGTGAAGAAAGAGACACAAATCAATGGAAAAGAATAGGACCCAGAAATAAAATCACACCTACATTATTTTTTACCTAGATGCAAAGGCATTTCAATGAAGAAAGGGTAGTTTTTTCAATAAATGGTTGGGAAAATTGGATATCCCCATACACACACACAAAAAGCCTCAACCCATACATGAAACATATATAAAAATTAACTCAAAATGGGTCATAGATCTAAATGTAAAACATAAAACTATACAATGGTTAGAAGAAGGAATATAAAAAGAGATTCATGGTCTGGAGTTAGGCAGAGTTTTGGGACATGACACCAAAGGCAATCTATAAAAGAAAAAATGGATAAATTGGACTTAATCCAAATGAAAAGCTTTTACTCTATAAAAAATACTCACTGTTAAGAGAATGAAAGACAAGCTAGGAACTGAGACAAGTTATTTGCAAATCATATGTCTGATAAAGGACTTGTATCCAGCATATATATGTATTTTTTTAATTCTCATAACTCGATAACAAGAAAACAACTCCACCAAAAGATGAGAAAAAAAATTTGAACACATTTCACCAAAGAAGATATTTAGAAGGCAAATTAGTGTAGTCCAACATCTTTAGCCAGTAGGAAAATGCAAATTAAAACCAGGATGAAATATTATTCAACACCTATTAGAATGGTGAAAATAAAAAATATTGACAATACTAGGTGCTGAAAGTATGTAAAACAACTGTAACTCTCAAATTCTGCTGATGGAAATGCAAAATGGTGCAGCTACTTGGAAAGTCATTTGAACGTTTTTTATAAAATTAAATATATCTTGACAATTCTACTCCAAAGTATTTAGGAGAAATGAAGTCCATGTTCACAGAAAAACTGACACATGACAGGTTACAGTAGCTCTACCAAAACTGCCAAAAATTGGAAAAAAAAACCAAATACCCTTAAACTGGTGAATGGATAAAATGTTATACCATAGAAGGGACTACTACTTGGCAATAGAAAAGAATGAACCGTTGATACATGCAACAACTTGAATAAATCAAAAAGGCACTACACTGAGTGAAAAAAGCAAGTCTCAGAAAGTTACATACTGAATAATTCCATCTATATAACATTCTTGAAAAGACAAAACCAGGCAATGGAAAGAAGACTAGTAGTTTCCAGGGCTTAGGAGTCAGAGGAGGACGTGATTACAAAGATATAGCAGGAGGGAATTTGGAGGAGATGATGAAACTATACTGTATCCTGATTGTGGTGGTGGTGACACAAATCTTTTTTTTTATGATAATTTTTATTTTGTTATGTTAGCCACCATACAGTATATCCTTAGTTTTTGATGTAATGTTCCATGATTCATTATTTGTGTATAACACCCAGTGCACCATGCAATACGTGCCCTCCTTAGTGGTGACACAAATCTATGCAGGTATTAAGACTCAAAGAACTGTACACTAAAAAAAAAAAAAAAAAAAGCTAATTTTACTGTATGTTAATTTGTTTAACTATATAAATTTTTAAAGTAAGATAGGATAGTTTTTGTTGGCCACAGCTCAATATATGCCAAAAGTGTGACTTGATCACCAAAAAAACCCCATAAAAAAACAAAAGCAAAACCACCTTGGTCTGCATTAATGGAAGAATTAAATCTAAATCAAAGAAAGATATAGATGTATTGGACCCTAAACTGATCAGACCACACTTAACAGTTTTCTGTTCTATTTGGACACTGATAAAATCAACAATATCTAGAAGAAGGAGACCACGGTGAATAGGGAAGGTGGAAAGAAGGTATTTAGCCTGGAGGAGAGAAGGAATGACACGGTAATTCTCTTACTCTGGTAGAAAAATTGCTCAGTTGTTTACTAAATCTTATTCTGTATTACTCCTCAGGAAAGAACTGGCTCCCTGGGAAGTAGTTGCAAGAAGGCAGACCTCAGATTACTATAAAGAAAAGCTTTCTGATAATTCAAGTTGTGAATAAGTAAAATGACCTGCCTAGATAAGCAGTGAGCTTCTCATCGTTGGAAATCACTGAACACGTTTATGCAGATGTTAAATAACCATCTGCCAAGGTTATCCTCAAAGGGATTACTTCACCAAGTAGGAGACTAATCTCTTTAACCTCTCAGGTCTCTTGAACTCCACCTCCTGTATTCTAAATTATAAAAGATATCATAAATCACCCCCCCATGTGCATCTCCAACTCCCTACAATTCATTAGATTGTACATTAGATACAAAGTGCTCACAAAATCCCCTTGGACTCCTCCTAACACTGACGGTCCCAAAACATAATGATTTCCAACTAGCAACAGGAAAGATACTCAGAGGAACACACAAAAAAATTAAACTTGTGCAGAGAATGGATAACTTCTGGTAAGAATGTAGAGGGAATGTTTGACCCTGCTCTATTTATGATTGATGAGTTATTATATCTTCCTAAAAATGGACTAAAATGAGGTTCGAGACATATTTTGACTTCCCTGATCTGGTCATCGCTCTAGTCTAGAAAAGGAAACTGGAAAGTTCCATGTCTTAAAATTTACCAAAAGGCAGAAAGAAATATCCCTATTGTTTCCTGTTCTTTTCAATTATTTGAATCTTACTCTGTATATTTGACTCTCTAGTTTTCTCAGTATGAATTATCTAAGCCTAAACCTTCCAAAAGTCTGGCAACAAATTAAGAGCAAGAGTGCCTAGTCAAGGTCATAGTAGGCTGTAACAAGGCAGGTTTAGCAGCCATCAGGCTGACAAGAATTGGGTCAAGGGGAAGGCTATGGAGATCACTTTTACATGAATCAAGCAGGACTTGAATCAAGCCAACTGATCAGTATTGGTGTATCTGAGGTTGGAAGTGCAAGATTTAAAACAGTAGATCAGGCATGACTTAGATAAGACTTCAATCAGACATTATGGGGCACCCCAGGGATTCCAAGAAAGCCAAGCTGTGCTCCCCAAGTCCAAGGATGTAACAATGCCTTCCCACATCAGAGTCCACAGGCCTGCCTAGTTGGCCTTGTCCCCTTAGCAGAACTCTAGTTCTGAACTATTTGCATCAGATACAACTTTACTCTTTTCAGGGTGTTCCTGAGGATACAACTGTTCCCTTCACGAGTCCAATAGAATTAAAAGTCTGTTAGGCACACAAAAATAATCTATGATGTGGGAAGTCAGGTCACTCATTGGGGTAGGTAATCACTGGAAGGGAGCATAGTGGGGAGGTTCTAGGGTGCTAGTAATGTTTCTTGATCTAGGTGTATTCAGATTGAAAATTCTAGTTGTGTACTTATGTATTTACGTTATACTTCAATCAAAATGTTCCCAAGATAAGGAAAAAGCCCTGAGCAGCAGCCTCCTGAGGCTACTCTGGCTCCCGGGCAGCCAGCAGTACAATCACCAAGCCTGAGCCCTGGACTCTCGGCCCTCTTTCTTTCTTTCCCTGTGTGTGTGTCTGTTCACACATGCTCACTCATACATGTGCACACACCCACACACGAACAAGTTCTCTTCAGAGGCACAACGGGCAACAACAAGCACAGACCAGAGGAGGGTTTTTGCCTTATCTTCCCAATCCTGACCCTGACGCCAGGACTTGGCTCATGTCATCCTACAGACCAGGATTTGACATTCTACTCCTCAGTGTTGGAAAGGGGGTCCTCCTTCTCTTGGTAGAAACCCAGACCTCTGAGGTGGAAGAAATAAGATAACTTTAAACATCAGTTAACTAAGGACACCAGATGTGAATAGTTACGTGTACTTAGCAAAAAAGAAAAGAAATACATCAAAATGTTAACAATTTTTACTGCTGAGCTATGGGATGAATTGCATTTTTTCTTTGTACTTTTCTCTCATTTTTATATTTTCTACGGTAATTGAATCCTACTTTGTAATCAAGAAAATAAATGTATGCTATAAATGAAAATTTATGTTTGTATATTACACTAGCACTTTCAAATCTAGAAGCATAAGTTTTCTCAGCGGGATCTCTGTATATTTGGAATACAAGTCTTTTATCAGACTTGAGTTCGGCAAATATTTTCCTTCAGTCTGTGGCTTGTCTTTTCATTCTCTTAACAGTCTGTTTTGCAGAGCAGAGGTCTTACATTTTAATAAAGTCCAACTTACCACTTTTTTGTTTCATGGATTGTTCTTTCAGTTGTATCTAAAAACTCATCACCATTTGTTGATTCTTACTATAATTCTCTGATATTATTACCTCCATTTTGCAGATAAGGAAACCAAAAGTCAGAGATGAAATTGACTAAGCTCACCTGGGCAGAACTAATGGATTTGAGAGTGATATACCCCAATACACATTCCACCATGCAATGTTGTAATGCTATTTAACTCTGTTCTTCTTGCCTTTTTGTTTTCTTTGCCTTTCTTTTCTTTTTTCTTGAAGTTATTTTTTAACCTAGAGGGAACATGGTTTGACAAAAGAAATGGCAACTTCCAGAGAAAAAGAGACGGATGAAGCTGGTCCAAAGGTTATCACATTTAGCATAGTTCCTGTGCATAGTAGGCACTCAGTAAATTCTCATTTAATCTGAAGTCTGATTAATTTGGTTAATAGTACTTTTGCCTTCAAGTAGGGAATCTACACCCACTCCATTTAAAATAGTCTATTACAAGAATGTGCCACAGGGTGTCACTATTGTTCTAGAGAAAAAATTAATAGTCTACAAACCCCCTCCTCCTAACACCCCCCCATGCCACGCCCACCCCAACCCCAACCTCCTTAATTTAAAAAACTAAGTAATGCCTGTGTGATGAGGAGGGGGTGGGGAAGGGCATTACTTTTGTATTGTAACAGCTTTTTAAAAATTTAATATTAACACAATTCATTGCATTTGAATGTCATTATAAAAATGTTGCATCAACATATTTTGGGTTACTGAGAAGTTGTCCAGGTTGTAAAAAAAAAATTAAAAAGCACTATTTGGGTTCAGAAAGTTTACTCCAACCCAGAGGATCCATGGGGAGTCTCAATCACTCATTTACTCATTCATCAAAGATTTATTACCTGCTGTGTGATATGCATCATGTAAATTATAGTATCCCAAGAGGTTTGGGCATATCTAGTCACTTTCACGATAGCTCTGGGTGATTAGACCCCTGCTTAGGGTTGCAATAGGATAGGGTTTTGGTTCAGGATACTTCTAGAGAATTTGGTCATCCCAAACAGCCTCTCATAGTTACTTGACCTGAAAAATGTCATAATAGTCCTACATCCTACAGTGCTGCCTGGGATAATACCCATCCATCACTGCTAAAATGAGCAGCTGACACCTGTAAAATATCCACCTGGCCCGTGCCTTCCTCCCTCTGGACACCACTCATGGCACAAGAGACAAAGACAACAACATTCAGATGAGCAGTTTCGTTTTGTTTTGTTTGTCTTTTAGTAGGCGCCACACCCAACGTGGGGCTTGAACTCAGGATCCTAAGATTGAGTGTTGCATGCTTTACTGACTGAGCTGTCCAGGCACCCTGAACAGTTCAGTTTTATAACAGCATTTTTGAGATATTCACATACTATAAAATCTGCCCATGTGAAGTATATAAGTACTGGTGTTTAGCATATTCAAAGAATTGTGCAATCGTCACCATTACCTAATTCCACAACATTTTTTAGCCCAAAAGAAAACCACATACCCTCTGGAGTCATTCCCACCCTCTCCCCAGGCTCTGGCTACCACTTAGTATTTTCTGTCTTGCTGGATTCACTTATACTGGATGTTTCCTATAAATGGAGTCATAATACATGAACTGTTTGTAAATGGCAAAAGAAGCAATTCTTTCATCTCCACTCCAACTACCATAGTTGGATTGGGTAGACTTCTGCTTCCAGAAAAGTGCTTTTAGAGTAGTGCCCAATATGTAATTTATAAATTCCTATACTGTTCATATGAACTCCTTTGGAGGAATTTCTTAGCTCAACAATACATCCAAATCGAAGTGAAATTGGTTTTACTCAGGACAAAAGTGGCTGAAATTAGGCATCTTCTGAAATCATTACTTTTTAAGTATGGTCTATGAGAATGTGGGCTGTTTGGGCACAAGAGTTACACCTATTATCTTACATTCTGAAGTAGGAGACAAGAAAAACTAACTCTAAAGCTCTGTTATCTCTCTTAATTAATCATTAAATGAACACCCAAGTCCCCTAGCCAGGCCCACAGCATAGAACGAGGTGACAAGAACCTGCCGGGTGGTGAAGAGTAACATCCTCAGGGAGGAAACCATGTGAGGCATTGTGTGGGCCATTTTCCTCCCACCAATTCTGTGAGACAAGCACTGTAAGAGTGAGAAAATGAGACTTGATGAGATTCAATAACTCACCCACGGGAGGCTACATGCCCAGTATGTGGAAGTGTTTAATAATGGATAAAAGCACAGAACCAGGAGCCAAGATATCTGGGTTCAAACCTCGGAATTCTACAGCACACTACCTGTGTGACCTTCAGCAAGTTCCTTTACCTCTCTGTGCTTCAGGGGCCCTCTGTAAGGAAGGGATACTAATAATATGTACCTTACTGGGAGGTTGTAAGATTCAAATAAGTTAGTACCTAAAGCACTTAGAACAATGCCCGGCATATGAAAAGCCCTCTAAAAGTATGGACTATTATTATTATTAGAATCCAGATTTGCCCGGATTTAAAGTTCTTGACCTTGATGAAAAACCATGCCTCTCCATGCTTACCATCTATTCTTGCAGAGTTAGGAGGTCTGGGCCTGAGCTGAACTGACAGCTGCGGGAGGTGACGTCTCAATCAATGTGTGAGCCTGGTGCAGTGAGCACACTGGTGGTGCCACTCTGTTCACACTCCAGGCAATGTCTGCTGCACCTTGTTTCCCCACCTACTCTATGCAAATACCACGGCTCTGGCCTGCATCGCAAGAGTATACGTTATAAGGATGAAAGAGAAGGGTGTGAGAGCAGTTGCCTCCTGCAAGAGCTCTTACATCACTGTAGAAGCAGAATAATAAAACTTCACTGTCACTTTCAAGAGAAAGAGAAGCAAAACCAGAGCAAAGAAGTGATAACATGAACTTATGACCAGGAAGGTATTTGCCTGCCCACATCCTAAAGCAAAGGGGCCATTAAGAAGATTGATGGCAACTGTGGGTTACCATTACTGGTTTTGACAGCAATTGTCTTTAAGAGTACTGGGTCCTGTAGTCCTACAAGTCTGCTTAGATTTCCAGACAGAAGGAATTCCAAGGGGAAAAAAAGGTGTTCCCTAAAACATAAATAAAGAGGGCAAACTTGAATTTTGTTTTCTTTTTATTATTTTTTTTTATTAAGTAATCTCTATGCCTAACATGGGGCTTGAACTCACAACCCCAAAATCAAGATTCACATGGTCGGGCGCCTGGGTGTCTCAGTCAGTTAAGTGTCTGCCTTTGGCTCAGGTCATGATCCCAATGTCCTGGGATGGAGCCCTGCATCTAGCTCCCTGCTCAGCAGGGAGCCTCCTTCTCCCTCTTCCTCTGCTGCTCCGCCTGCCTGTGCTCTCTTTCTGTCTCTCAAATGAATAAATAAAATCTTTATTAAAAAAAAAAAAAGATTCGCATGGTCTACCAACTGAGCCAGCCAGGCACCCTGAATTTTAAGTTTTCTTAATAAAATGTGTTATCTCCTTATCTGTAAAATTATCTGCTTGCCTCTCTGGAATCATTTTAGAGAACATTTAATAATCAGTAGATAAAGAAATCCCTGCTGTTTGTAACCTAGGTTCTGCTATTGGGTGGATCACCTAAGTAGAAACTCATTAACAATCCAGTATCTACAATTCTGAGCACCTGCCACAGTGACTGTGCGTTTGAAACCCATTTCATTATTCCATAAATATCTACAGCATCTCTCTTTACTGAAGGAATTCTCAAACTTGGTAGTCACATGAAGATGCACGGGCTGTGCCCACAGAGACTCTGATTCCATTGGTCCAGGGTGCAGCGTGAGCATCAGGAATTTCAAACACTCCCGAGTTATGGGTAGCCACATTTAAGAACCAGTGCTTGGGGGGCACCTGGGTGGCACAGCGGTTAAGCATCTGCCTTCGGCTCAGGGCGTGGTCCCAATGTTATGGGATCGAGCCCCACATCAGGCTCCTCCGCTATGAGCCTGATTCTTCCTCTCCCACTCCCTCTGCTTGTGTTCCCTCTCTCGCTGGCTGTCTCTATCTCTGTCGAATAAATAAATAAAATCTTAAAAAAAAAAAAAAAGAACCAGTGCTTGGTTGACAGTCACATGTCCTCTGGTCCTGTGTCAGTTTCAGCTCTTCTGGAGGATGGCTACCTACATTTTCAGGTCTCCCTAGAGATTCCTCCACTACCAAGTGGGTTTTAAGGTTTTTGTTTGTTTTGGTTTTGGGTTTTTTTAAGATTTTATTTATTTGAGAGAGAGAGAGAGAGTGCAAGAGGGGTGAGGGACAGAGGGAGGAGCAACTCCCCACTGAGCAGGGAGCCAGACGTGGGGTTCTACACCAGGACTCCGGGATCACTACCTGAGCCGAAGTCAGACTCTTAACCTACTGAGCCACCCAGGCGCCCCAGGTTATAAGTTTTTATATACCCCATGATCTACATATTATCTCAGCCCATCCCAATCCAAGCCTTCAGGGCAGGTCTCCTAAAGGGGTATGAATTAGCGAGAGTTCTTACAATCTTAACTAAAATGAACCTGGTAGTTACTCAAGTGCAGAGATGAGGTGAAGGAAGAGGTTGACTATAAACTACCAGAACTTAGTTCTGATGATGAGTATAGATTGTTTAAAAATTATATTCATATGTTCAATTCTGTTGCTTTTCTCCTTTATACTGTAAGCTAGAATTATATTACTTCAGTATAGGGTCCTACATAAGTATGTAGCATGATGAAAATTTGTCATTTAACTATAAGCAGTGTGTTTCCTTTCTTGCTGTCATAGAAAGATGGAAATCAAATGGAAACTACCAAGCAAAACTAGAACATTTCAGAAGATGACTGAGCCAATGAGAATGAATACTGAATTGTTTCCACTCCATGAGAGACATTTGTAACACGTCCGCTAAGTGGTTGGTACTATTCTAGGTACTCAGGATTCAAAAATGCCCCTCATGAGGCTAACCACCTAGTGAGGAAACAGATAATTTCAATATATTGTGGTCGGTGCTCCACTAAGAAGGAAGAACAGAGAAGCCTTGAACTCAAAGGGGAGAATTTAACTTTAATATTAACATTGCTCAAAGGCATGATGAAACAACTACTATAGCCACTGTATTTAAAGCTCCCTTATTGTGAATTCAATTGTTATCTGAATTACATTCTGACACATGGATTTAGTTATAAATATAGTTTTGAAAAGCAATGAAAATATTTCACTTGAAAAAATGAGATACTGAAAGGCCTTTTTTTTTTTTTTTACCTAAGATAAACTGGTACATTAGTAGCTCCAAAAAGATACATATAATCATTTGGTGATCTAACAATTAAACATGGCCTGAAGTGATCAAATGATCAAATTTGTTTTCTTTTTAAAAATTCTTTTACAGGGGCGCCTGGGTGGCACAGCGGTTGAGCGTCTGCCTTCGGCTCAGGGCGTGATCCCGGCGTTATGGGATCGAGCCCCACGTCAGGCTCCTCCACTATGAGCCTGCTTCTTCCTCTCCCACTCCCCCTGCTTGTGTTCCCTCTCTCGCTGGCTGTCTCTATCTCTGTCAAATAAATAAATAAAATCTTTAAAAAAAAAAAAATTCTTTTACAATAGGGACGCCTGGGTGGCTCAGTGAGTTAAGCACCTCCTTCCCCCCAGGTCATGATCCCAGGGTTCTGGGATCAAGTCCCACATTGGGCTTACTGGGCTGGGAACCTGCTTCTCCCGCTGCCTGCTCTGCCTGCCATTTCCCCTGCTTGTCCTCTCTCTGTCTAATTAATTAATTAATTCTTTTATAATAGAAATGATCATCTAATTATAGGAATGTGTGGTATTTTTTAAATAAAACTTGTAGATTCTCTTTTAGTCAATTCAACTTATTTTTCATTTTCATACAACTGGTAAAAATCATTTAGCTCACTGGTTACTTGAGTCCAGCCCTTGAGAGAGGAAGCTTGGATAAACTAGTCCCAGTTTATTGTGGGAACCTGGTTAAGCTGTTTCTGGGACTTTCAATCAGGAATGGACAATACTGAAGGGTCAAAAAATCACTGATATGCTCTATAAGAGGCGTTTGGTGTGGGCTGGTCAGGTGCACATAGAGCTCCACTCACTTACCCCAACTCCACCTCCACTGAGCTTAGACCGTGCCTCATATACTGCTCATCACCCACCTGACTCTCATTTCATCAGAAGGCTGACATTAAAAGCCAGTGACTCAGTGAGAGAGGAACGAGTAAGAAGCCAAAAACATAAATAGAATCCTATTATGCTTGCTCCTCTTTCACATATGCCTCTGGAGCACATGAGTGACTAAGTAAGTGAGTAAGTGCAAAAGCATTTGAATTTGAGTAACAAAATAAGTAACCATAGGACTGTATTGCAATTCAAAGAATAAGTTAAATAGCCATGAATTCATACTGACATGAATAAATGATTGAAAAAATAAATACATGGAAGAAAAGGGAAAATCTTTCTTACAGGATTCCAAATAATAAATGTAGCTATTTCCCCCTCCAGGATATGGAGCCTAATCTTCGTCCCCTTAGGTGTAGGCTGGGCTTAGTGACTTCCAAAAATTGAGCAGGGAAAGAGAAAATAGTAACTTGACTGTGGAGAAACCTGGTGCAGACACCACCTTAACCAGGTGATCAGGTTGGCATTATCAGTAATGTCATGTTGGTATCTTCTACCCCCTGATTCGATACCTACATCACAGAACTATCTAAACATATAAGGAAATCTAACTTAAAAAATATATTTAAAATCTCTTTTGTTTCTTTACACACTTGCCTCAATTTAGGGATATGTATATGTGTGTGAGTATATTCAGGAATATACAGAAGTGGTTTGAGAGGAAATAGACCAAACTGTTAACAATGGGTACTTGAAGGGAGAAAAGTGTTCCTGGAGGAAAGGGGACAGATGAAGGAGTACTTTCACTCTTAATTCTACATATTTCTGCATGGTTTTAAAATTTTTCAGCAATCACTTCTGTGATTTTATTACTTTTAAAAAATAGAAATGATCTAAAAGAAAGAGCTCTGGGGAGAAATTTGCAGCTTTACACTCCATAGTTCTGGCCTCCTTCCAAACATGAGGAAGTGCTCTCATAAAGCATCTTTTGAAGATCTTTTCTGATTTGCCGTTCTCTACTTTCATCTATTTTCAAAATACTTAACTCACAACAATATAATTTAATGCTACTCTTAAATTTGAATTCTCCTTCCTCAACTCTAAACTTTAGTGTCTTTTCCAGCGAGAGTGTTAAGGCTTAGTTAGATGGTGAGTGCCTATATGTCTCAATTATTCTACAGGCCTCTTTTGGCAAATCCAGGATTAAGTACTGATATATATAAGACATTGGAGTATCTAAGATCTAAAATATGTCAAGTGAAAAAAAGTGAAATATAAATGAAACATCAGTATATGTGATTATATAACACTAAATTCTATCAATGTGGAAATGGTTACATGTAAATTTGTTTTCCCTCGATATCATGTAGATATAATCTTTGACTTTCTTTACAATGATGAATACATACTTGTTAATTAACTGAATAATAATATCACACCAAGTGCAAGATGGTGTCATGTAGTAAATGTAATTGGAAAAGGTAGAGTAGCTCTCAGGAATGCAAACTGGTGCAGCCACTGTGAAGAACAGTATGGAGGATCCTCAAAATGTTAGAACCACCTGGGGCCCCTGGGTGGCGGAGTCAGCTAAGCCACTGACTCTTGGTTTCAGCTCAGGTCATGATTTCGGGGTTGTGAGACTGAACCCTGCATTGGGCTCCACGCTAAGAGGGGAGTCCGCTTGGAACTCTCTCCCTCTCCCTCTGCCCCTCCCCTTGCACATGCTCTTTCCCTCTCTATCTAAAATAAATAAATAAATATTTTTAAAAAATAGAACTACCCTACAATTCAGCAATTGTGCTACTAGATATTTACCCAAAGGATAAAAAAATACAGATTCAAAGAGATAATGCACCCCGATGTTTATAGCAGCATTATCAACAACAGCCAAACTATGGAGAGAGTCCAGGTGACCATCGACCGATGAATGGATAAAGAAGATGTGGTGTGTCAAAAATAAACTCCAAATGGATGAAAGACCTCGATGTGAGACAGGAATCCATCAAAATTCTAGAGGAGAACATAGGCAGCAACCTCTACGACATCGGCCAAAGCAACCTTTTTCATGACACATCCCCAAAGGCAAGAGAAACAAAAGATAAAATGAAATTATGGGACTTCATCAAGATTAAAAGTTTCTGCACAGCCAAGGCCCACGGAATGGGAGAATATATTTGCAAATGACACTACAGATAAAGGACTGGTACCCAAGATCTACAAAGAACTTCTCAAACTCAATATGCGAGAAACAAATAAACAAATCAAAAAATGGGCAGAAGATATGAACAGACGCTTTTCCAATGAAGACATGCAAATGGCCAACAGACACATGAAAAAATGTTCAAAATCATTAGCCATCAAGGAAATTCAAATCAAAACCACACTGAGATACCACCTTACGCCAGTTAGAATGGCAAAAATAGACAAGGCAAGAAACAACAATTGTTGGAGAGGATGTGGAGAAAGGGGATCCCTCCTACATTGTTGGTGGGAATGCAAGTTGGTACAGCCACTCTGGAAAACAGTGTGGAGGTCCCTTAAAAAGTTAAAAATTGAGCTACCCTATGATCCAGCCATTGCACTACTGGGTGTTTACCCCAAAGATACAGATGTAGTAAAGAGGAGGGCCATATGCACCCCAATGTTCATAGCAGCAATGTCTACAATAGCTAAATCGTGGAAGGAGCCGAGATGCCCTTCAACAGATGACTGGATTAAGAAGTTGTGGTCCATATATACAATGGAATATTACTCAGCTATCAGAAAGAACGAGTTCTCAACATTTGCTACAACATGGACGGCACTGGAGGAGATAATGCTAAGTGAAATAAGTCAAGCAGAGAAAGACAAATATCATATGATTTCTCTCATCTATGGAACATAAGAACTAGGATGATCAGTAGGGGAAGAAAGGGATAAAGAAAGGGGGGGTAATCAGAAGGGGGAATGAAACATGAGAGACTATGGACTATGAGAAACAAACTGAGGGCCTCAGAGGGGAGGGGGGTGGGGGAATGGGATAGACCGGTGATGGGTAGTGAGGGCACGTATTGCATGGTGCACTGGGTGTTATACACAACTAATGAATCATCGAGCCTTACATCGGAAACCGGGGATGTACTGTATAGTGACTAACATAATATAATAAAAATCATTATAAATAAAAAAAAAAGAAGATGTGGTGTGTATGTATATACACACACACATATGCACACACAATGGAATATTACTCAAGCATCAAAAAGATTGAAATCTTGGGGCACCTGGGTGGCTCAGTCGGTTAAGCGTCTGCCTTTGGCTCAGGTCATGATCCTGGGGTCCTGGGATTGAGTCCGAGTCAGGCTCCCTGCTCAGTGGGGAGTTTGCTTCTCCCTCTCCCTCTGCCCCTCCCCCTGCTCGTGCTCTCTCTCACTCACTCTCTCTCTAATAAATAAATAAAATCTAAAAAAAAAAAAGAATGAGATCTTGCCATTTGCAATGACATGGATGGAGCTAGAGTGTATTATGCTAAGTGAAATAAGTCAGTCAGAGAAGGACAAGTACCATATGGTTTCACTCATGCGGAATTTAAGAAAGAAAACAGATGAACATACGGAAAGGGGGAAAAGACAAAAAGGAGTGAGGGAAATAAGCCATAAGAGACTCTTAATGGTAGAGAACAAACTGAGGGTTGATGAGGAAAGTGGGTAGGGGATGGGCTGATGGGTGATGGGTATTAAGGAGGACACTTGTTATGATGAGCACTGGGTGTTCTATGTAAATGATGAATCACTAAATTCTACTCCAGAAACCAATATTGCACTGTATGTTAGATACCTAAAATTTAAATTATAAAAAAAAAAAAAAGAGTAGCTCCCAAGACTACTAATCTTTGCCCATTCCCAGCTAAGGCAAATGGCAAGTGTTTGAATAAGAGAATACATGTCTTGGGGCTCCTGGGTGGCTCAGTCGTTAAGCATCTACCTTCAGCCCAGGACCCTGGGATCGAGCCCTGCATCAGGCTCCCTGCTCCGCTGGGAGCCTGCTTCTTCCTCTCCCACTCCCCCTGCTGTGTTCCCTCTCTCACTGGCTGTCTCTCTCTCTTTGTCAAATAAATAAATAAAATCTTTAAAAAAGAAAAAAAGAGAATACATGTCTTACACGCCAAAGAATCACTGGAGTTAGTATATTAAGCCTATGAGAATGACTATAAGAAGGGGAAAGAACATTACATCTTCACTGAATTCCCAAGATAACATTATTTTCATATGTGAAAACAGGTCTTAATCTACATGAACCTCAGACGTCAGCACTATCACCTTGACTCTAACAATAAGATAGGGTAAAATATCCACTCCACATTCTATACAATATCCAAGATATCTCTGATATCTCAGAGGGTTTGTCTTCTCCTAGTTACCTACAGCTCCAAGCTTTGACTTCCTCTGAATTACTTGGTTAAGACTCTGGATGGCCCCTTCTTCACAAACCCCCTGTCCCTGTTCTGAGCCATGAAATTCAGCATCACTTTCTGATTTCTACCAAGGGAGAAATACTCACACAAAGCTTTGGTATTTTAAAGTTTTGTGAGATGAATGGGGTTTGCGTCACAATTCTACAGATAACTTAAAATCCAGAGTTAGATGTCCATGCCATTCAAATGACCTGCCATTATGTTGAAATCACAATTTCTACTTCAGCCTCCCTCCAGGCTCCTGCTTTTCCTCCCCCTCTCCCCCGCCCCCACAATGTGAGTATCCTAAAGGTATACAAGCTGACAGCCTTCTGGAAAGCATTTTTCATACTGTTTACTTTTTTATTAGTACAAATAATATTATAGCTTACAAAATGGAATTTTCTAAACTTTACTAGTTGTTACAATCAGCAGATAATAGAAATTCTAAGAAATAGGCAATAACTTTTTTCTTCTTTGTATAACCTCTTTAATCGTCAAAATTAACCTGATGCTTAATGTACTGTAAATAGCCCCGTCATCAGATTGTTTTGTGTTTTGGATTTGCATGAAAGAACAGTAATGATTAAACCCATTCCATTCATAACGTTTATGTTTAATGCTGTGAGGAACTGCCATTTTATCAGCCCATCGAGCACTGAAGCTCAATTTGAGTCTACAAATCATATTGTAAAACAAAATAATAACCTTCTAAATGTGTTACTATGTACTATTAATGGCATGCTATTAAAATAACTTTGGGTACCATAGTAAATCTACCTTGGAAGTGTGAGTTAAAAATGTTTGTAAAATGTTTTATAACAATAATCAATAATGAAATATAAATAATTATGGACATTTTCTTTGTTCTTTTTTATACAGAAGATACACAGGAATTATAATGTAGATCAACTTAGATCAAGGCCATGTATGTGTGTAATGCAATTGTACTATAGTATGGATATAAATAACTATACTTTGTTTTGGTAAGGTGGCTGCCAAAAAAATGTCTATCATTTTGGCAACAATGGTCAATATACAGCAGTTTACACAGTTTTTAGGGGAGGTTGCAGTAATATATATAAATATGAATTTTCGAGTTTAACTCAATAGTCTAATAGGTTTAGATTGGGAAGGATGGTGTAGGCAGGGAACAGCATAAAGAAAAGTACAGGCACATACTGGGAATCAGTTCAATGGTTCAGAATTCCTGGCCATTGGTAAATAATGAGATGTAATGCTAGAATTTGGGAGTAATCTGGTTTGATGATAATGATAAAGAGAATTCATCCTTTTAAAGTTCAGGGAAGACACATTGAAGTATGGTGAATGGAACTAGGGTGATCCACGTCGGAATCACTGGTTTGTTGTACAACTGACATACAACCAGATCAATGGAGCTGCTAACACTGGTAAGAGAAGAGGCCTGATACCTCCTATTACAGTAGCATCAAAGCAGAGGGGCTGTAGCTATTACCATGAAAACTAGGTAGGAAGACATGAGGTGAGGAGTACATAGCCTTCCTCTCTTCTCTACCCTACTCTTTGCTGTCCCCATTATAGCTGAGATTCACCTCCTCTGCATAATCCATTGCCAATATTTTACACTAAACTCAACTCAATCTACTAGAGGAAGAACACATCCACTTTGGATGTGGTACCCTAAGGAAATGAACAAGTTTTGGGGGTGCCTGGGTGGCTCAGTCAGTTAAGCGTCTGCCTTTGGTTCAGGTCATGATCCCAGGGTCCTGGGATCGAGCCCCGCATTGAGCCCCACATTGAGCCCCGCATTGGGCTCCCTGCTCAGCACAGAGTCTGCTTCTTACTCTTCCTCTGCCTCTCCCCCAACGTGTGCTCTCTCTCTCTCTCTCTTATAAATAAATAAATAAATAAATAAATAAATAAATAAATAAATAAATAAATAAAAACAAGTTTTTAAGCATGGCGTACTGTCCTTGACAGCATATATTAATTGCTGTTGAATATTCACAAATTGAGAATTTTTGTGTTTCACCCAGCTGCTAAGCAGTACATTCCTTTTCAGTGATATAAGGAAACATCATTTCTTAATGTGTCCTCTCTGATGTCTAGGACTGCATCCCATAGAACATCTTATAAATAAACCATAATGTTTCATTTTATTTTGCATAAGCTTAAAATGTTTAATGTTTAAATGGATTCCACAACTTCTTTATAGTAAGAAAATCCTTGTTCAACAAAAGAACAAAGGATTCCATAAATTCAACATTTCAGTATACACATTAATTCAAAATAAAAATTTTCATGGGAACATTAAAACCATCTAGTAGCTCTTTTATATTTTAAAATAGCTTATAGTAAATGCTACTCAGGGGCTTGTGACATGTATTTAATGACTGTCTTCACATAGAAGCTAAGGAATAGATCAGACTTAAGGAACAGATCAACCACTTGGAAAAGCACAAATATAATTACTTTTTCCTCTAAAGGCTTTTTGCTTAGCACCCATTTTCTAGTAGTTGGACTTGGAAATTTGTTTCTAAGTGCAATAATATTATTTGGATATAAATATATTTCAATCAACGTTGATTGCCACCTAACTGAACAGAGTAACATATTTGTATTAATGCATATTTTATGTTACATAAATTCTAGATTTTATATTTTTTAAATATTAAAGTTATAAAATATATTTTGGCTTACTGAATGTCTTCCTAGTAAGACGTGTCTTCTTGGCAGAAAGAATACCAACTACTGCGGTATCCAATATATTATGAACACACAATAAAAAGTAGAAGCTGACACCTTGGAGGAAAGATTACCATTACCTATGAACTCTCAACATTAATAAAGGTGATTATTTTAAAAAGGAGATGAGTGGAGTAGAGGGAAGAAGAAATGACTCAGTGACATAAAGGTAACAACTAGTTTTTATTCTTGTTTTGACTTTCCTGTGCTTTTTTTTTTTTAAGATTTTATTTATTTATTTGACAGAGAGAGACAGCGAGCGAGAGAGGGAACACAAGCAGGGGGAGTGGGAGAGGAAGAAGCAGGCTCATAGCAGAAGAGCCTGATGTGGGACTCGATCCCAGAATGCCGGTATCACGCCCTGAGCCGAAGGCAGACGCTTAACGATTGCACTACCCAGGCACCCCTCCTGTGCTTCTTTGTTACCTCAGCTCTGTACTGTCTTTCACTGGGCTCTAAGGTCATCATACGTTTCCCCCCTCATGCCCTTAAGTTTGCTTTTAGAAATAAATATAAATAGGTATTATTTTTTATGGAAGTAGAATTGACATACAACATTATATTAAAATGGGTGTTCTTGAGCAACCCTAAAGGTCCTTGTTGGCAACCCTGTCAGGACCCCTCTCACTCTTGAGAGCTTTTTCTGTATCTTCAACTTAATAAACTTCTATCGCTCTACTCACATACACACACACACACACACAAATAGGTGTTCTTGAAAGAAGTGAGCAGGCAAGACTAGATTAACCAATGGTACTAGAACAACTGAATATCCACAAGTAAAATAAAGGAATCTTATAGGGAGCAAAAATGAACCTCTGCCTTTCCTCACACCATATGTAAAAATAACCTAAACCAGATCATAAACTTAAATGAAAATCCAAAACTATAAGACTTCTAGAAGAAAACAGAAGAACATCTTTGTGATCCTGGGCTGGGCATAATTTCTCTGAGAAGACACACACACACAAAAATATTAAATAGGAAAGAAAAAAAGGGATAATTTTCATTAACATTAAAAATTAAAAACTTCTGTTCTCTGGAAGACAAACATTAAGAAATGAAAAGGCAAGCCTGAGACTGAGAGAAAATATTCACAACACACATATGTAACAAAGGACTTTGCTCTTACAAAATTCAATTATAAGAAAACAAACAACGCCCTAAAAAATGTGAAATGACATAAACAGTTACTTTATAAAAAATACTTACAAGTGGCTGGTAAGCACAAGAAAAGATGCTTCCCAACACCATTAGACATCAGAGAAATACAAGTTAAAACCACAATGAGATACTATATACCCACAAGAATGGCTAAGATGAAAAAGATGGACAAGTAACGGAGATACATTGTTGGTGGGAATGCAAAATAGCATAATGTTTTGGAAAACAGCTGGCAGTTTTTTAAAAAGTTAAACATACACCTATCATATAACACAGCAAATCCACTCCTAGGTATATTTACCCAAAAGAAATGAAAACTTACATCCACAAAAAGACTTGTGCATGAATGTTCTTGGCAATTTTATTAATGACAAAAACTGAAAATGACCCACATGTCCAAAAGGCGAAACAAAGTGCAGCATATCTAAAAAATGCAATACAAGAGAGCAATAGAAAGGAATGAACTATTGACAAATGTAAACAATATGGATGAACCTCAGGGTGCCTGGGTGGCTCAGTTGTTTAAGCATCCCACTCTTGGTTTCCACTCAGGCCATGATCTCAGGGTTGTGAGATTGAGCCCTGAGTCAGGCTCTGTGCTCAGCGTAGCCTGCTTAAGATTCTCTCTCTCCCTCTCCTTCTGCCCTTTCCCCCCTCACTCTCTCTCTCTCTCTCAAATAAATAAATTTTTTCAAAAAACGGATGAATCTCAAAACATGCAAAATATTGGATGTTGTATGTAAGTGATGAACCACTAGGGACACCTGGGTGGCCTAGTTGGTTAAGCATCTGCCTTCGGCTCAGGTCATGATCCCAGGACCCTGGGATCAAGTCCCACATCAGGCTCCTTGCTGAGCAAGGAACCTGCTTCTCTCTCTGCCTGCCACACCCCCTGGCTTGTGCGCTCTCTCTCTCTCACACAAATAAATAAATAAATAAAATCTTTAAAAAAAAATAGTGATGCACCATTAAATGCTATACTTGAAACTAACATTACACTGTATGTTAACTAATTGGAGTTTAAATAAAAACTTGAAAAGGAAAAAAAAATTATGCCAAATAAAAGATACCAGATCAAAAAAGTACATATTCTGGTCTTAACTAGTATATATACATAATTTATTACACCATTTATATAAAATTCTAGAACATTCAAAATTAGTTTACAGTATGGCAAATTTTATGTTATAATTATTTTGCCACAATAAAATAATGAAAAAGAAAAGCAATCTACAGTAATAGAAAGCAAACAAGTAATTTCCTAGGACCTGGAGTTGACTGCAAAGCACAAGGAAACTTTTTGGGGTGGCAGAAATGTTCTATAGCTTCATTATGGGAGTGATTACATGGGTGCATACACTTGTCAAAATTCACTGGATAGCACACCTAAATAAAATAGATGCATTTTTGTATGTAAACTATACTTCAGTAAAATTTATTTAAAAATTTTAAAACAACAAAATTTTAAAAATTAAAACACACACACACACACACACACACACACAAACTTTCCTTACAAAGCCAGGAGAAAAAAGAAAGTCTAGGGAACAAAGAATATGAAGTTCCAGTTAAAAGCACATTGAAGAGTAGGTCTTCATTTCAATCTTCATTACAAAAGTCCTACTGTGATGTCAGTGTATTAATTTAATATTCCTGCACAATAAATTATCACAATCTTAGAAATTTAAAACAACACAAATTTTTTGTATCACAGTTTCCATGGGTCAGGAGTCTGGGCTGAGTTCATTGCTTAGGGTCTCACCTGAAATCAAGGTGTCAGCGGGATGTGATCTCATCTGAGGCTTGGGGTTCTCTTCCAGGCTCATTTGGGTTGGCAGAATTAGGTTCCTTGTGGTTAGATGGCTGGATTTTGCTTTCTTGCTGGCTCTCTCAGCTCCTATAGGCTGCCCTCAGTTCCTGTCCCTATGGCTTTCTCACAACTTGGCTACTATTTCGACAAATCCAGCAGAAAAATCTTTAAGGTTCACCTTTAAAGGTTCACTTGATACGGCCAGGCCCACCACAGATAACCTCCCTTTTTGATGAATTCAAAGAACATTAATCACATCTGCAAAATCTCATCTTTGCCACATAACATAATCTCATGATGGGGCTGATACCCTACTACATTCATAGATTCTTCTATGCTCAAGGGAAGGGGATTACATAAGGTATGCACATAAGGAGGATAGGCATCTTAGGGGCCATTCAGAATTCTGCCTACCATAGTCTACCCTCTGGCACTCAATAATTCATGCCCCTTCCAAAGGAAAAAAATATTCACTCCCTCCCAAGGTTCCCTGCCCCTCCCATTACACTGGCAGCTCAGAACCCATGATCTCATCATCTAAATCATCTGTATGTGGTGCAAATAACGCTCCTGGGTATAATCCATTAAGTACAGTTCTGCAAAGCACAGTTCCACTTGGCAGACCTGGGAAACGGAAGAGACCAGTTGTCTCTCCCCAATGCTCCCATCACACAATGGTGGGCCAGGCATAGAAGAACAGTTAACCATATTTCAGTTCAAAATTTCCATCCTTGCCTCTTCATGAAAGATAGAACATACTTGCTGGTGAGTAATTTTATCAGCCTGCTTCCTAACAGAACTCTGCTGTTTGTAGAGTAGCACCACCTTTGACTCTACAACCTGTGCTAGTTCTCTGTTGTTGCATGTAACAAATTACCACCAAATCGGCAGCTTAAAACAACAGACATTTATTATCTCCCTGTTTCTGTAGATCAGAACTACAAGCATGGTTTGTCTAGGTTATCTGCTTATGGTCATGCCAGGTTGCAATCCTGGAGCAAAGGGCTTATCAGAAGTTTTACTGGAGGGGCGCCTGGGTGGCACAGTGGTTAAGCGTCTGCCTTCGGCTCAGGCTGTGATCCCGGCGTTATGGGATCGAGCCCCACATCAGGCTCCTCTGGTATGAGCCTGCTTCTTCCTCTCCCACTCCCCCTGCTTGTGTTCCCTCTCTCGCTGGCTGTCTCTATCTCTGTCGAATGAATAAATAAAATCTTTAAAAAAAAAAAAAGAAGTTTTACTGGAGAAAGATCTGCTTCCAAGCTCATTCAGGTTGTAGGTAAATCCCCATTCCTTGCACTTATATAACTGAGGCTACTGGTCCTAAAGGCCATATCATAGCAGCTGTCTTCTTCAAGGCAAGCAGGAGAGTCTTGCTGCAGTCAGCTAAGATCAAGTCTTACCTAACAACATATCATGGGAATGATATCCCATCACTTTTACATCCCATCACTTTTGCCATATATTGGCTATAAGCAAGTCACGGGTCCTGCCCACACCTAAGGAAAGAGGATTATACAAGGGCATGACTCATTGGGGGCCACCTTAGTATGCTCCTTTGTCTCCATTACTTTCTTCAACCTGAGAAAAACTCCTACAGTCTTTCACATTTCTAGTATTTGGCACAGAGCCTAACACAGAGGAGCTCTAGATAATTTAAAGCTGGAGTTATCAAACCTATGATTTCAGGACCCCTTTATACTCTTAAAAACATTATTCAGACTTAAAAAATTTATTGAGGACTGAAAGAACTTTTGTTTATATGGGTTATATGTACTGATTTTTTTAAATATATATATTTTTTATTTTGTATTATTATTAACATATAATGTATTATTTGTTTCAGGGGTACAGGTCTGTGATTCATCAGTCTTACACAATACACAGAGCTCACCATAACACATACCTTCACCAATGTCCATCTCCCAGCCACCCCACCCCTCTCACCCCCCTCCTCTCCCGCAACCCTCAGTTTATTTCCTGAGATTAAGAGTCTCTTATGGTTTGTCCCCTCTCTGGTTTCATCTTGTTTCATTTTTTCCTCTCTTCCCCTATGACCCTCCACCTTGTTTCTCAAATTCCATGTATCAGTGAGGTCATATGATAATTGTCTTTCTCTGATTGATATATTTTGCTTAGCATAATACCCTCTAGTTCCATTCACGTCGTTGCAAAGGGCAAGATTTCATTTTTTGATGGCCGCATAATATTCCAGTGTGTGTGTGTGTGTGTGTGTGTGTACCACATCTTCCTTATCCATTCATCTGTCGATGGACATCGGGGCTCTTTCCATAATTAGGCTATTGTGGACATTGCTGCTATAAACATTGGGGTGCAGGTGCCCCTTTGGATTACTACATTTGTATCTTTGGGGTAAATACCCAGTGGTACAATTGCTGGGTCATAAGGTAGCTCTATTTTCAATGTTTTGAGGAACCTCCATACTGTTTTCCAGAGTGGCACACCAGCTTGCATTCCCACCAACAGTAGGAGGGTTCCCCTTTCTCCACATCCTTGCCAGCATCTGTCCATTTTCTGACTTGTTCATTTTAGCCATTCTGACTGGTGTGAGGTGGTATCTCATTATGGTTTTGATTTGTATTTCCCTGATGATGAGTAATGTTGAGCACTTTTTCATGTGTTTGTTGGCCATCTGTATGTCTTCTTTGCAGAAATGTCTGTTCATGTCTTCTGCCCATTTCTTGATTGGATTATTTGTTCTTTGGGTGTTGAGTTTGATAAGTTCTTTATAGATTTTGGATACTAGCCCTTTATCTGATATGCCTTTTGCAAATATCTTCTCCCATTCTGTCAGTTGTCTTTTGGTTTTGTTGACTGTTCCCTTTGCTGTGCAAAAGATTTTTATCTTGATGAAGTCCCCAATAGTTCATTTTTGCCCTTGCTTCCCTTGTCTTTGGCGATGTGTTTAGGAAGAAGTTGCTAAGGCTGAGGTCGAAGAGGTTGCTGCCTGTGTTGTCTTCAAGGATTTTGATAGATTCTGGTCTCACATTTAGGTCTTTCATCAGTTTTGAGTCTATTTTTGTATATGGTGTAAGGAAATGGTCTGGTTTCATTCTTCTGCATGTGGCTGTCCAATTTTCCCAACACCATTTGTTGAAGAGACTGTCTTTTTTCCATTGGATATTCTTTCCTGCTTTGTCAAAGATTAGTTGATCATAGAGTTGAGGGTCTGTTTCTGAGTTCTGTGTTCTGTTCCATTGATTTATGTGTCTGTTTTTGTGTCAGTACCATACTGTCTTGATAATTATAGCTTTGTAATAAAGCTTGAGGTCCGGCACTGTGATGCCATCTGCTTTGTTTTTTAATAAGACACTTAAAACTTCATTTACTGATTCATTAAAAAGTAGTAAACTCATTATATGTTAACGTACATAGTATTTTTTTTTAAGAGTTTATTTTTTTACTTGAGAGAGAGAGTGAGAGAGAGAGAATGTGCTACGAGCCAGGGGAGGGAAAGAGAAGCAGACTCCCCGTTGAGCAGGGAGGCGGAAGCAGGACTCCATCCCAGGACTCCGGGATCACGACCCAAGCTGAAGACAGACGCCCAACTGACTGAGCCACCCGGGTGCCCAATGTACGTAGCATTTTTAAAAATAATTACATTATCCAAAAAACTGTGAGAAGAGTAGCTTTGTTTTACATTTTTACAAATCTTTTTCATATCTGGCTTAATGGAAGACGGCTAGACTCTCATACCTGCTTCCATATACAATTACACATCATATGGCCTCTGGAAAACGCCACTGTACATTCGATGAATAAATAAGTTACGAAGGTAAAGAATGTCTTCATATTATTGTGCGTATAGGCACACCTTGTAGGTGCCCTGAAAGAATCATAAGGAACTCCAGGGATCTCCAGGTCACACTTTAAAAATCACTGCTTTAAAGAATTGTCAGAAGTTGAGGGAAGGAAGGCGTTTTTAATTCATTCGAAAAGTTTTCGAGTGCCTACTCTGTGCCAGCTACTGTTCAAGCAAACTAGATAGATCAGGTCCTGTCCTCGGGGTGCTCAGGGTACAGTGACAGAAAGATCAGGGACCGCCTCTGCTGACATTTGAGCTGAGACTTAAGCGACAGAGGTCAGGTCATGCGAGATCTGGGGAAAGAAAGTTCCTGGCAGAGAAAGGGGGCCCTGCTTCGCTGGAATGCAGGCAAAAGGATCGGATAGAAATAGGTCAGACAGGTGGGCAGGACCAGATCTGGCCGGGGCCGGGTAAAGAATTGAGAATTTTAAGTCTAAATTTCTTGACTTAGCAAAATGGCGGAGAGCGTGGAATGTCTTAAGGATGTGTGTTTGGAGGCTAGGTAAGTCAGTCACTCAGAGGTCAAGCACACGCTCCTGGGCCCGGGCCAGTTTAGCTTCTCCGAGCCGCCCAACCCGGCCTGGAGCTTCAAATCCGCTTAATGACGCGACGGGGCGGGGGAAAGCGCGCACCCTACCTCAGGAAGCTTGGATCTCGGCGCCCGCCGTAGACGTCGTGACAGAGGCGGCCCGTTGCCTGGGAGCCAGCGAGACGCCACTCGGCCTCCTCCGCTGTGGAGAGTGCCACCGTTGGGCCTCGGTCACCATGTCGGTGCTGGACGCGCTTTGGGAGGACCGGGATGTCCGCTTCGACGTCTCCTCGCAGTGAGTCTCTCCCGGGACCTGTAGAGGGCGCCGCAACGCGGTTTCAGGAGGAGCCTGCGCCCCCACTGCTCACGGCCCTCGCGAGAGCGGGAGGAGGTTTGAGCCTGTGGTCGGCTCTCCGGGAGACCCCGGACTGGCCTGGCCACTGCGGGAACGCTTCTCAAGTAAACCGTTTGAGTGCAGTGCGATCCCCGGCCCCGACCTGGCCCCGGGCACCTATCGGGAAGCTGAGCCCAAATACGTCCGGGACCATCTAGGGCTTGGGGGTCCGGTACACCCAAGTGAGCTTGGAGTGCCCAGTTTCCTATGGTGCAGGAACGTTCGGCAGAGACTCAGGAGACCGGGGTTCTGAAACTAGGTCTGGAAAAGCGACACACATTGTGGGCCCTTAGGCTTCGTCATTTTAAGCTTGAGCCTCTTTGCCTGTAAAACAAGGGAGGTGGGAATAAGCATTCTCCAAAATTCCTAACCACGCAAACTTTATTTCCATGATAAGCTTCCATCTCGTTATTCATTTAAATCACCAATGGGAAGAAGGAGCTACTTTTTGGAACCTCTCAACATTAACCCTGGGTGGTTGTTGTTGTTTTTTAAGTTTTTTGGGAGAAGATATTTGCAAAAGACATATCAGATAAAGGTCTGGTATCCAAAATGCTTTAAAGAGAGAATACTTAAAATCCTCCTACCCAAAGGCCAAGGGGGAAAATTCGCCCATTGAGATATTAACTGTTGGAAGACCGTGAAGCTAAGGTTCTAGGGTTAATGATATGAAGCTTCTTAGCCACTTTTTATGATTCCTTATCATGACCAAAACCTTAGAAAATAAAATAATTTCCCAGGCTTAGTTGTGGCTAGATATCTAATACTAACATGGTCTTAGATCCTTTAAGAAGTTGTGAGGGAAGGGAATTTATAAAATTATGAATGATGGTTACATATTGCACACATTCTATGACTTTTATTACTCTCGGAGGGTTCTTAATCCAAGCAAATGTCCATTTCATGAAGGTTTCCATTTTATTGAACATTTAGCAGATGCTTACTTACTATGTTCTAGGTACTGGGTACTGTCCTGATAGCTAGAGATACAAAAATAATAGAAAATGATACACCTGCCCCCGATTTTAGTGCAGGAGATACACATAGACAGCTATTTTTTAAAATGTGGTAAATACCATCCTGGAGAAAAATGAACAAAAAGATGGGGTATCATAGAAACGGAATAGTTCATTTTGCCTGGGGAAGGCCTTGAAGAAGAAATAATATTTGAGTTCAACCCTGAAGATTGGGCAGGGCCTTGTCAGGTTAGACAGGAGAGTATTCCAGAAAAATAAGAAAACTAAACAAAACATTAAGAGCAGAGTCTTGGAAGTATAAACGTCATTGGCTGGAAGGCAGGGTCGGCAGGTAGAGGATGGAGGAACAAACAGAAAAGTAGATTAGCCAGGTTATAAAATATTTAGCTGAGGATTTTGGACATCATTTTCTAGGCAGTGGGATGACATGGAAGACTCTTAAGCAGGAAAGTTATGTTATGATCATATCTGTATTTTCAGTAGGTAATTGAATCAGCTGTATGGAGAAGGTGTTAGAAGGCTCTACCACATATTCTGCTAGGTTTTTGTTTGTTTTGGGACACTCCGGAATGCATTCTGTCAGTCAGCAAACTATTCTTCACTCTTTATTTCCTTTTATTCCCTGTATCTAATTGTTTACCGAGTCCTGACGATGCTTTGCTTTAACTTGCTCCTTCCGTGACTGCCTGACCACCTCTCCTCTATTCAGAAACCTCTGTGGGTTCTCCATTGTCCACAGGACAAGGCCCATACCTACCCAACTAGCATTCAGAGGTAGTGGCATGTATTTCTCAGTACGTCTTAACATGAATCTTCCTCCCGAGCCAGGCCCATCTTTCCACATTCTCTTGTCATTTCTTTTTTCTGGTCTTTAATCATGGACTCCCCTCCCTCTCTCTCTTACTTCTCCAAATCCTACCTCTCCTAGTTCTGGTTTCTCTACATGCCCTTGGTCATTGCAGGCCCCACTGGTCTCCAGATTCTTAAAGTTTTTAAGCCCTTATTTTCAAATGCATGAGCATTTGGTACCGTATCATTTATACTCTTGGCTGTTTTATATGCATATGTCTCTTTTCTCCCTAACTAGATTGTAAGTGTGTATAGTTGTAGCTATTAAAGCCTTGATATTTATTTTAGACAAATGAAAACAAGACCTGGAGAAGTCCTTATTGATTGTTTAGATTCAATTGAAGACACCAAAGGAAATAATGGGGATAGAGGTGAGTACATTTCCTAATATGTTTTATATTTCTGGTTTGAGTTAAAATTGTTAACTCATAATAGCTGGAGAATAAGATATGAAACAGCATTATATGTAACTGTAATTGTGACAGTGAAAGAGTTAAATCCACATAAGACTTTTCTCAGACTTAAACAGAAGATGGGTATTATACCTATAACCAGAGAATACAGGTTCTTCCTCAGAACTTTGGTCCTTCAGTAAATCTCAGTTTTGACATCAGTTCTCTCCAACATAACTGTTAAAACTCCGGGAATCCCTGTTTGTAAGGGGCATGGGATAGTTCTGACTTTTGAATCTGCCTCCCCACACAAAGAATGTGAGGGCATGGAACATAAGTAGGTCATAGCTGTGCTATCTGGAGCCATGCTTCCTTTTAAGAAATCCAAGAGTAATTCACAGTCCCCCGAGACTGACACCTGGAGATGGACATGTGGAGAGCAAATTTAGTGCTATATTATGAAGTCTATTTGTAGGTTAAGCATGAAAGTCCTGTGAGACATCTATGTATGTCACTGAGGAGCAGCCAGAGTTGGACTCTGGAGTTCCTCTCAAACCAAATTTCCCAAAGTATGGAACTTTGAAAAGTCCAGGCTGCATACAACAGCTGTACTTAGAGCCAGTGTCCAGTGACCAGGTCTTGTAAGCATCACTGTTGTTTTTGGAAAAAAAAACAAGGGATGAGTGGGCAGCCTAGTATATCTGAAAAGGTTTTTTAGAGGAAAGGAGGTTTAGGAGGATGGGTCATAAACCTCTTACTGAAAGAAGAGTAAGTGGGGGGAAAGGAGCAGACCTCTTTCAGGTGAGAAGTATCAGTACATCCTAGAGTCTGCGCAATAACCCTCATCAGGAGAACGTGCCCATGCAGCCTTTCAAGTGGCCACTTGCTCTCTGCGTCTTTCTTCTGGTCTGCTCTGGGGTGCAATGTGAGCAGCAGGCTTAGTTTTGGGCCTTTCTTCCCTGTGAAGGGCACCTATCACCACCAGCTACAGGCAGAACCTGTCAATGGCAAGGGCTCATCCTTAAAAAAATGCTTAGATCACATTTATGAAATGCTTCCTGGTGTCGGCCAGGCCCAGGTGAGAGTGAGGTATGAGGGTTTAGCAGCAAACAAGAAGTCTTAGTTTGTGCCTTTGAAGACATTTGAGGGTGGAATAATAATCTCTAGATACCTGGATCTTGACAGACCTGAATTAATTTAAGGAAGCCAAGAGAAAATTTGGTTGTTCTACAGACTGGCAGGGACTCTTATATAACAGTCCATCCACCAGTCCATACAAAGACTATGGCTTATAGAACATTTTTCAATTCATTGAGTACTCACTGAGTACAGAATCATATTCTAGCACTTTGGAATAGAGAGAGCAAAACACCTCCCTGGCCAGAAGTATCCATCACGGTGAGTGCCTGAAATCTTCCTATTCATAAAAATAACTGTATGTGTACTCACCTCTGAAACAATTCCCTAGAAAATGGAATTTTACAGGAGTGTAATAGAGCTTCTGGTTAATAAGAAGGTAGAAAAGAGAAGGGGACTCCTGCCTTCTAGCCTTCTTCTTCCTTTCCTTTCCAGCAGTTTGAAAATGACCAAATTAAGGCATTCATTAAGTTCAGTTCATGTTAAAACTATAAATACCCCCAAAAGATTAGCACATTTAATCCATTTCAACTGTAAGTACGCTAACATGAAATTATCAGATTAGCTTTGCACATTGAAGCTGTATGGGAATGAAACAGCCATATTTCAGTGTTTGAGATTAGGAAAAACAAGGACAATTATATTTTAGTGTTCGGAAAGACAGAGAGAAAAGTCCATGCCTAGGACACTGGGTTTGTAACTATAGGATGAGGCCTTTCAGCAAGAAAGAGGCAACATAAGAATGCTAGAGATTTGTAGGAAATGTATCAAAGAACTGAAAAATAGGTAATCAGAATTGGTCAGTGGCTTTACTTACCACTCCATAATTTTTCCTGGAATCCTCTAATAGACAAATATCAAAAAGAATCAAAAGATGTCCTGGGCTTATAGCCCAGTTGTGGAGATATAATGTTACTTACATGAAATAAGGAAAACATAGATCAGTGTATCTATAATAACAAAATAGTTTGTCCACAAATAGTCTGTCTGTCTTGTACCACTGGCTTACATTTGTCCCTCCAGGTCCAGTACCCATCACCCTTTCCTCCTTGCCCTGGGAAAATGACCTATACAGACTACGTCAAGGGACTCCTTGTGCACTCTAGCTTTGGGTTGGTAGAGCCATGCCGGAAGATCAAAGGGAGGCAGGAGAGTGAGGTCTGGGTATTTATTCCCCTGGTTCTTTCTCCTCAAGGTATTCAGCTGTGCAGGACTTCCAGATTTGGCTAACTGTTCCCTATCCTTGTCCCACTGGGCCTGGGGTGGTAACAGGTTTGCAGCACTCACTTATGGTTCCTGACAACCCCGCTCATACCTTTGTAATAAGTCCTTTTATAAATAAACCTCGTTATTCTAATTTAAGTGTGCCATCTGTTGTCTGTTTGACCCCAACCAATAGATGCAGTGTCTACTCTTCTATGATCTTGAGTGAACCTTATACTCTTGCTGTGCTGGGTTATTTATTTTTTTGTCAAACATAGTATGTTCCACAGTTTCTCTTGAGAATGCCTTCCTTTATTTTAACCGCCTTATTCCATCTCACTCTAGCATTCCCACAAGCTGAGTTTCTCTGATTTTGGATATTCTAGGGGTTTTCGGGGAGGAAGGGGAATTACCTGGCTATAGATTACTCATCAAAAGAATTCTATGGTTATAATTTGTTGAAGAAATGTTGGTTAAACAAAGTTAAGAGAATTTTATCCAGGATTATCACAAAGCTATGCTAATATGTTAATTGTATTATAAATCTGTAAGATACATAGTTTACCATACTCAGATTTACTTCACTTTTTTTTTCTAGAGCATTTATAGGGACTGCTGTTTCATAAGACACACTTTGGGAAATGAAGTTTATCTAACTCTATATTTCAGTTAAGAACATCAGTCTGAGGTTAGGAATGAAAAACATAAAGCCGTAAGCAGACTTCAGCCTGGCCATAACTTCATATGAGCCAAAATTTTTTGCTTATTGCAAAAAAAAAATGAGTTTATACGTGTGGCTTATGTAAATGAGAACTGTTTAGAGAGCACTCCTGTGGCAGAGATTAGTGTATATATGAAAGTCCTTTGAGAAATGTGATTTCACTAAATGGCTTTGTAATTATACTATCCCATACTCATTCTCAGTTGTGCATATGACCTGCTGGGACTCCCAGAACAGCTTCCACCAAGACAAAATTCCAGTACACAGTTCTCTGTTGATTTGAGTCAAACCAAGTTATTGGCATTGAATACCTGCACCGCTTCTGTAACTGTCAGATTTTGTTTCTCTGGGATTGTATACCTTACACAGGATAGATATGAGCAATAAACATATTTAGTTGATAAATGTATGAAAACATCTGTGGGGATTACTGCTGTTACTGAGCTAGAAGTTCCATGTTTCCCTCTTTCTGTACTGTGAAAATGGGTCCTTACTTAAAGTAACCTATTTTTGTGTGTGTGTGTTTGCTTTTAGGTAGACTCTTAGTAACAAATTTAAGAATCATCTGGCATTCTTTGGCATTACCCAGAGTCAATCTTTGTAAGTATCTTTGTTGGATAACACTAAAGAAAAAAAAAAATACTTTGTTAGGTGAACTTGCACAGTGGCTGTTGATAACCAAAAAAGCTGTACTGTGAAATATGCAGAAAACTTAAATTGATAAAAACTTTAGCAGTCCTAGACTAATCACAGACTGTACCATTTTGCAAAAGAAATATTTTTCAGTCCATTTCGTCTCTTGGACATACACGAGATTTAGTGCTTTTACGCTGAATGGTTTTTGTTCTTTGCTTATCTTTGACAACTTGCTATGACCTGTTTCAACTAATCCCAAAGAAGGGAGATCTAAATTCTAATAAAAGTACAACCTTTCATTGTGTCAAATTTTGTTTTACTTATTTTTAAAAATTATTTTAGATTGTCCAGCTAGACCTTTTTTCTTGAGGTACTGGTGCTAAGATGTTCAGTAAACGTTCTATATAGGTTTTATTTATTTATTTTTTTTAAAGATTTTATTTATTTATTTGACAGAGATAGAGAGCCAGCGAGAGAGGGAACACAAGCAGGGGGAGTGGGAGAGGAAGAAGCAGGCTCATAGCGGAGGAGCCTGATGTGGGGCTCGATCCCGTAACGCCGGGATCACGCCCTGAGCCGAAGGCAGACGCTTAACCACTGTGCCACCCAGGCGCCCCCTATATAGGTTTTAGAGAAGCAAACTTCCTTTCTTTCTTCCTCAGAGAAGCTATGAATGTTGTTTGTCCAAAGAAGCAGAATTTACTTTCTAGTTCTTTTAATTATTTAACTTAAATTTGTAGTAATTTATTAAAATGTTTTAAAGTTGTGCTTTACGTATATTTAATTTTTAAAACTTAAAGTTCTGTATACAGAGTTTTTTATCTCTCAGTTTATTATATCATGTTCTTGAAATTCTTTGCTTTTGAATTTTAGCTATTGGTTACAACTGCATATTGAACATTACCACAAGGACTGCTAACTCTGTAAGTCTGAAAAATCTTATTGAAATATATATAGTGAAGAAACATTAGATATTTGAGATTGGACTTTGTTTTCACTGTTAAATGAGAAATTGCTCTTGAAATCTGAAATTTTAAATAAATTTCTCCTTACAGAAATTACGAGGCCAAACTGAAGCTCTTTATATACTAACAAAATGTAACAGTACTCGTTTTGAGTTTATATTTACAAATTTGGTTCCGGGAAGTCCTAGACTTTTTACTTCTGTGATTGCAGTACACAGGTATGGTAATACTTTATGGATTATTGTATAATTTTAAGGCAATTCTGTGATATAAAGGTTTAGAGGATAAAGTATATGATTGTAGTACTGTCTTCCTCCAATTTCAGGAAATTGCAATACCCTGAAGATATATAGAAGAACATATTGCATTATCATTTAATAAGCACTTTGAAAGTATTTATAAAACACATAAGACTACTGAAGATTCATAAAAATTTCTACTGAAAATTCTATTAAATTAGCTAACAAGGTAGTTACAGTGAAATAGAGAGTTCATTCAATGTAGATAACCAGGTTGGATCATTCAGTTAATGAATTAAAAAACATTATTTTAGGGGAACCTGGGTGGCTGAGTCAGTTAAGCCTCCAACTCTTGGTTTTGGCTCAGGTCGTGATCGTAGGGTCCTAAGATTGAGACCCACCTTGGGCTCTGCACTCAGTGCAGAGTCTGCTTGAGTTTCTCAGTCCCTTTCCCCTCCCCCACTCTCTCTCTCTTTCTCTCTCTAAAATAAATAAATCTTTTTAATTTTTTTTTAAGATTATTTTACTAGCAGGGGCGCCTGGGTGGCTCAGTCGTTTAGCGTCTGCCTTTGGCCCAGGGCGTGATCCCGGGGTGCTGGGATCGAGCCCCACATCAGGCTCATATGCTGGGAGCCTGCTGCTTCCTCTCCCACTCCCCCTGCTTGTGTTCCCTCTCTCGCTGCTGTCTCTCTCTCTGTCAAATAAATAAATAAATAAAATCTCTTAAAAATAAAAAAGATTATTTTACTAGCAGTAGAAAGCATGTCTGGGTATTTTCCCTAAAGAGTTTTGGTGTTTTCTTTTGTGGTTGTTTTGTTCATTTGTTTTCTAAATTTTTTTCACTACCTTAGCTCTTATTTTTAAGATTTTTTTTAATTACTTGAGAGAGAGCGCGAGAGCACAGAGGGTGAGGAAGAGCAGACTCCCTGCTGAGCAAGGAGCCTGCTTCGGGCTCGATCCCAGGACCCCGAGGCTCAATCCCAGAACCCTGGGGCTTGATCCCAGGACCCTGGGATCATGACCAGAGCCGAAGGCAGCTGCTTAACCAACTGAGCCACCCAGGCGCCCTGCTTTTTTTTTTTTTTTTTTTTTAATTCTATAAGGAAATGCAAGTTGACATCTTCTCATTTCCAAGATATGTAAAAACGAGATATTTGCACATAATTTTTCAGGTGTAACTCAGCCTCATCCACATGTCATAAATTGCTTTGCAGGAATATTTTTCTAATAAAATATCACAATTTCATTATTCAGAGCTGCATGTTGTGCTCATATCATTTCCTCCGAGTTAATCTACAAAGGGTGGCAATTAGCTAGGGAACTGCAGAAAATATGGAATGCTTCATGAATATGCTTGTCATCATTGCACGGGGGCTATGCTAACCTCTGTATTATCCTGGTTTTAGTATATGTGCTGCTGAGGTGAGCACCTTAGCTCTTTATTTTTAACCAGCCCTAAGTCCTATGATTTTTTAAAAGCTTGGCTAAGATGATAGGCTATTATACATATATACAAATTTATACTCAAACACACAAATTATATATTATTGTTTTAATTTGCATTTCTTTATTACTAGTGATGTTGACAATTTTCTCCTTTTTTTGGCTATTTGTAGCTTTCTATTATAAATTTCTTAATTATGCCCTCATCTGTCATATATGTTGCAAATTTATTTCTTAGTTTCCTAGTTATTTGGTTTTACATTTTGTTGATGATTTTCTAATCTACATAATGGTTTAAATTTTTTGAGATACAATTCATGTAATAGAAAATTTACCATACCATTTCAAAGTTTACAGTTTGAGGGGCACCTGGGTGGCTCAGTTGGTTAAGTGTCTGCCTTTGGCCTGGGTCGTGATCCCGGGGTCTTGAGATCGAGCCCCACATCAGGCTCCCTGCTTAACAGGAAGTCTGCTTTTCCCTCTGTCCCTCCCACCCCCACTTCCCGCTCATGTGCTCTGTCTTACTCTGCTCTCTCTCAAATAAATAAATAAATAAAACCTTTAAAAAAATAAAGTATACAGTTTGATAGTTTTAGTATTTCACAATATTGTGCAGCTATCATCACTACCCAATTCTGGAATATTTCTGTCACCCTAGAAAGAAACCCTTATAGCCCTTTAGTCCCCATAGTCCTTCCCCATTCCCTCCTCTTCATAGCTCCTGGCAATCACTGAATTACTTCTTTCTCTGTGGATTAACCTATTGGGGACATTTAATATAAATGGAATCATACAATATAGTAGCCTTTTATGATTGACTTATTTCACTTACATAGTGTTTTCACTGATCATGTCGTAGCATATATCAGTACTTCACTCTTTCTTATAGCTAAATAGTATTCCATTGTATGAACATATTTTGTTTACTCACTAATTGTTGATAGACATTTGGATTGTTTCCACTTTTTAGCTATTATGAATATTTTTCATTTCTGTTGTACATATATCTAAGGCTTAGCTCTTTATTTCACTTTAGTTAGAGATACAATATGAAGAGGAGTATGAAAGGAGCATATAAGCTGCTTTTCTTCAATAATATAAAAATAAGTGTTCCCCCACAAATAACTCACAGCATAAATAGTTTCCATTTTGTCCACTGGTTAAATATTGATGATTATAGCACTAAAGGAAATTAAGATTTATAGGCAAATGCTCAAATCCTCATCTTTCACAATTTATATATTAGGTTAATTAAAGTAAAAATCATAAGTTTAACAATGAATATTATGATTTATATAAATGACTTCTAAAGTTATTCAGGCTAAGAAAATCCTTCAGTTTTATTAAATGGGTAAATTAGCCTATGAGTTTGTGGGGTAAAATTATAATTAATCAAATGTTATAAAAAAACTAATCCAAAAAGTTATAATAAAACCCAGGGGCACTTGGGTGGCTCAGTCAATTAAGCATCCCAGCTCTTGATTTTGGCTCAGGTCATGATCTCAGGGTTCTGAGATTGAGCCCCATGATGGGGCTCCACACTCAGCGGGGAGTCTGCTTGAGATTCTCTCTGTTCCTCTCCTTCTTCCTCTCCCTCTGCCCAGCCCCCTGCTTGTGTGTGCTCTCTCTCTCTCTTGCTCTCTCTCAAATAAATCTTTAAAAGGAACTAATCAAAACTAATAAATACAGAACCGTCTTCTGTATTGATTATTTATCAGTAGGAAGGCAAGGAGAGAGAACAAAGTTAGAGGGATGTTATATACACACGTACACTTGCACACAGATACACAGTCTCCTAGGGTCCCTTTTGGAGTTAATACAGATTCATTCCAATTTTCTGTATAGGGGTAGCTGTGAGCATGTTTGCAGTTGCAATGAGAAAAAGAATTGGACTCCCAGTTGTGCCTTTCACTTAAAGGTGCCTTTGACTAAAACAGAAATGGAGGGAAGCATTTTGATAGGGAAAAATAATTTCCATGTCTGTTATATGCAAGCATTGTTTTTCAGCTTAAAGAGAAAATGCTTCCTCTCATTTGTGCTGTACCATACACATTGTCTTAAAAATTAGACCTTTAAATTTAGGTTACTGAGATAAAATATGTAAATACTACACTAAAATGGTAAAGTCTATAAAAGACTGTGACACCAAAACTTATTGAAAAGCAAATTTTTTAATTTATTGTGATAATTATTTGAGTGATATATGTAAGTATTAACAATTGTATATTTTGGTAGATAAGTAAACATAACCTAGGAAAACCACATTTTCAGTTTGGGTTGGTCTTTGTTCTTTTTTATAGAGCATATGAAACTTCTAAAATGTATCGTGATTTTAAATTGAGAAGTGCACTAATTCAAAATAAGCAGCTAAGATTATTACCACAAGAACATGTATATGATAAAATCAATGGAGTATGGAATTTATCCAGTGATCAGGTATTGTGCCAAAAGCTAATGAACCTCTTGGGTCAGTGCTTTGGTAATCATTTTTCCATTTATCATTGAGTTTGAATATTCACTTAACTCTGTTAAAATTAGCATTATATCTCCTGATAAATCAGCAATATAGCTCTCGATATAAAATAATATTCCAATTTTCACATTTTCATGGTTTTGTGCTCTTTTTAGCAACATTTGTTGTACATAGAATTTACAAGTGGAGTGCCCTGAGAGATTGATTATCTTTTTCAGTCTCCATTCACTTAAAGATTAAAAACTCAGGCCCCAAAGAATTAAGTGACTTCATACATCTAGTTCGTCTGAGAACTGCGTTCTTCCCCACATGCTGCACTACCCTTAATATCTTGATAACTTAGGCTGATGGAGGAAAGCCATGAGGTGGACAGCCATGGAAGACTTTTAATCTGGTCTTTTTGGGGGTACTTGGCTGGCTCAGTTGGAAGAGCTTGCAACTCTTGATCTCGGGGCTGTGAGTTCAAGCCCCATGTTGGGTGTAGAGATTACTTTAAAATAAAATCTTAAAAAAAAAAAAATGAAAGAAAATCTGGCCCTTACGGAATTAAACATATAACTCATTTGGTGATTCCTCCATCCATTATTATAACTTCTCATCTGCTCTTGAAGTTATGACCAGTTAAAATATCTAAGTTGGAATAAGTAACACATCAATTTCTAAAGAAAAATTTTCTCTTACATAAGAATAGTTTCCAGCCTCTGTGTGTGTTACAACCTAGGTTAGACTGATAACCACTGGGGTAAAGCTATAGCATTTAAATGAGAGCTTCTTGCTAAACACTGAATCATAAACTTAAGTTGTAATTAAATTTTGCTCATTTGGAAAGTTCTAGTTTTAAACTCTGATAATGGTTCTGTAGTATATAGACAGCTCTACATCTAAATAAGTCCTAATCAGGAATCAGCAAGCTTTTTACTCTAATGGGCCAGATGGTAAATATTTTAGGCTTTGCTGGTCATACCATTTCTGTCATAACTTCTCAGACTTGCCATTGTAGTGTGAAACCAGCCATAGGCAACAAATGAGCATGGCTGTTTCAATAAAACTTTGTTATGGACGCTGAAATTTGAATTTCATACAGTATTCATGTGTCATGAATTACTATTCTTTTAACTTTTTTCCAACCATTTAAAAATGTAAAACTTGGTTTGTGGGACCAAGAAACTTGGCTTCTTGGCTTGTGAGCCATACAAAATGAGGTAGCAGGCCAGATTTGTCCCATAAACCATAGTTTACAGATCTCTACTGTAGGTCATAGCTTAGATGTCATTGTCTGTAAGCTTTCTTTTGTGTTGCTTATGGAGTCTGTACTTAATTACCACTTCAAATTGTTCCTGCTCTAAAATACAGAGCTTGTCTGTACCCCAACATTAGATTATAGGCTTTATAAGGATAGAGGTGGAATTACTCTGTTCATAGTTAGATCCTTACCATCTAGCACCACACCTGGCATTTTAAATTAATTAATTAAGATGTTCAGGATTATCAGAAATATTTTACTGAAAATAGGACTGTTATTGTTAACCTAACTTATGTTTATTGAATATAAAATATGCCCTCCTATTCTTTTGGAATAGATCCTTAGGAGTTTTGCAAGTTGCTCTCTTCTTCTAAATTAAGAGGAAAGAATGACGTAAATAATTATTCCTTATAAAGTTAGAGTTAGTACTGTTTAATGGGATGTGGGCCAGGAATAAGGGAGCTAAAAATTTTTGTATAACAGTTTTTTTCAAGATGAGAGTAAAGGAGGGAAATTATCTATATACTTACACATGTGTTTATTAACTTAATTGTAATTAAGAAATAGGTGGTCTTTTCTGATGTATCAAACCTGGTCATCCCAGAAGAGGGCTTTTCAGGTTGTGGGTTTGTAAGTTAATGTTTTGTGCCCGACCTCACCATATAAAATAAGTCCCTCTGGGAGTATATGGTGCGGAGGAGGTGGGGGTAGCGGTGGATGACGCTATAGATAAATGGTAAAGGTGGCTAATTTTGGTGCCATGTACTGGGTATTAAAGATTTTTTTTAGACCATTTAGCTACCATTAATGGAGTGATTTTGAGTAGATGTTGAAGGGCCATATAATTGGAAAACAGTTTTGATTTATAGTTAGTGTTAAAGAGCCATAAAACATCTCTTGTGGACTAATGGGGGTTATCACATACGTTTTGTCTTTCTCTTACCACAATTTCCTTGTCTTAACGTATCCCAGGATTTGAACAATAGTCGTAATAAGATCTAACACTTGCAGAATGCTTACTATGTGCTAGACACTGCGATAAGGGCTTTATTTATAGGGGTTATTTAATCAAATCTCCATTTTATATTTGACACAATGCACCAAGAACAAATTTTTGCCCATGGTCAGACAACTGTAAGTACTGATGGTATAATGATTAGAGTCTAACTTCAGAATCCAGGCCCTCAGTCATCTAATTGTTCTTCGATCCAGTGAATAATGAAGTCATTAATACTCCATCTGCTACTGTGACAATGAGAATTATTCTGGTGTTTAGAAAATAAAGAGTAAGTATTCAAACAAATGATCATTGATGTATCTCTCATCTTTTACAGGGAAATTTAGGAACCTTTTTTATTACCAACGTGAGAATTGTGTGGCATGCAAATATGAATGACAGTTTTAACGTCAGCATACCATATCTGCAAATTGTAAGTGCATGCATTTGGGTGACCTTATTTTAATGTAGAATAAATAATTTCTGTTCACTAGTTAATAGAACTTTCAGGATTAGATGAATTCTGTCTCCCTCTTTTTGAGTGGCAGCAGTGTACCTGAGAGCAGACTTTTTAAAATGTTGGTAATTCATAATTTCAACATAGAAAAGACCCAATGGTACTTACATTCAAGGAAAACCCCACCAATATCAACTTTTTGTTAAAAGAAAAATATATTGGATTTAAAAATTTTTAATAGTCACCATACAGGGGCGCCTGGGTTACTCAGTCAGTTAAGCGTCTGCCTTCAGCTCACGTCATGATCCCAGGGTCCTGGGATTGAGCCCCACATTGGGCTCTCTGCTCAGCAGGGAGCCTGCTTCTCCCTCTCCTTCTGCTGCTCCCCCTGCTTGTTCTCTCTCTCCCCCTCTCTCTGTCAAGTAAATAAATAAAATCTTTTTTAAAAAATAGTCACCATACAGATTAAAATGTGGGTTTTTTTTTTCTTTTCCTTGCTTTTTTTTTTTTTTTTTTTTTTTTGAGATGTGTCCTTCTTCCATAACCTTTTCATGAGGCAGGTATATAGTGGTTCTTTGCATGGATTCAACACACTGATCCACACACACTGTATTGGCTCTCTTAACACTGCTTTTAAAGCCAGAATGAATTCTTTAATTCTGTGAATGAACTGTTTTCACTGTATTCAGATACAGGATGTAGTACAAGCTGGATTCATACAACAGGTTTGGTGAAAGGAATTAAGATGGTTTTTAGTGATAATGATTTTAGCTTAAGTTCAATTAAAGCTGTTAAAATCCAGAATAAGAACTAACTACATCTGAGACCAATTTGTTTTGAGAGTAAAAGTGGTTCTTTTTATCTCTTCTGCTGCTACTCTAAGTATGTGATTCAGTGAAACAAATAGTAAACTCCAATAAACTGAAGAATTTTGTTTTACATAAGGAAATTACTTATAGGACTCTAGTGCAAATTAGATGGAACATAAAAATAGTCAATGAAAATCCTGTGTGGTTTTCCTATGATAATTGCCCTTATTGTGGGATATAAGTAGTCTTAGCACTAAGCAGTTTCTTTAACAAATACTTATTGAATAGACACAATGTATGTGATATCTGGAAAATGTCATTTTTTAGAAAGATTTCTTGGTTTATAAGAAGGATGATTCTTTGCTAACTATTCCCAAGCCTATCTTTTGCTAAATTGTTTGATTTCTGGGTTACTTTAAAATACCAGATCATTCATTTGCCAAATATTTAGCACCTACTCTGTGTTTGGTGCTAGCAATACAGTCATGAAAATTATGAACCAGTACACAGTTCCTGCTATCAAGGAGGTTTCAGTCTGTTAGAGATTAAGCAGGAAATCATAGAATCTGATAGGAAGAAAATCATTTCTGGTCATCTAAAGAAACACAAGAATTTATAATCGTGTCTGGGAAGATACGATAGAGTCTCCATAGGTATTTGATAAATGTGTTTGTATTGTTCATTGCTGTTTTATATGGTTTACATATGTTATAGCTCGTCTGACCTAATCTCTATTATACTAAAAAATTACTGAGTAGTAAACAACCTTGTGCTTTTCTTCGTTCTTCAGATAGACGCTTTTTGTTATTTAAGAATACAGTTACCAAATATGGCCTCTGGAATGAATTCAGCCTGGTCCAAACAACTTGCAATCTGATATCAACACAGTCTGTCACTAGGACAGTCATATTCATGTGACTTTTAAAAACTAACCCAGCCTTGGGAACCACAAAAAACACTCTCCAGTACTAAAAGATTGCCGGCCTTTGGTTTAAAATACTCAGAAAAATTTTAGACTCCCTGATTTTGGGGGATATTTGAGTGGGATAATTTGTGCATATTTCAGAGATGTCTTCTTTATATTACCTTACAAGTTTGCAGCCTATTTCTAGTATGAGCATTTTCATTTACTTGATTTCTATGGGAATATAATGAAGGAAAGAGGGAGAAGTCTGTTCTTTAGACTATGAAAAGCAGTTACTGTGTAGAAGTTGAAAAACTTGTTTGTGCTAAAGAATCACTACTATCAGATAATAAAAACATGCATTTTCTTCTTTTTCATTTTACATCTAGCGTTCAATAAAGATTAGAGATTCAAAATTTGGTTTAGCTCTTGTCATAGAAAGCTCTCAGCAGGTAAGATATTTTAAATTTTATTAATCTTTAATAGATTTTTTAAACTATGTGACAGTCTATTTTTTTGTTTTATTTATATAGTAACCAGTTTACATCCAAGAAGCATATTAGCTTTAACATGTTAAATAAAGAGTTTAAAGTCATATACTAATTGTCCACATAGGAAAAATCTTTTTATAAAAGTTTCTTTTTTGGGCAGACATAACCATTATTATCATCATGATTATCATTTTTTAATGACAGAGTTAAGTCACTGAACTTTTCATGCATTCTCTCAATCTTTACACAACCCTATGATACAGTTACTATTTTTCCCCATTTTACATTCAAGGAAACTGAGACTTGGAGAAGTTAGGAACCTTGCCCACAGTCTCACAACTAGTAAGTGGTGGAGATAGGTTTTGATTCAGGTCTGACTGATTGACAAGAATGTCATTGAAAAACATATATATAAATACACACACATACGCACCCTGTTTGAGATTTTATACTCTCATATGCAGATTATACTGTATCTAATTATAGTTGCTATGCCCCATGAGCCAGATCTTTGCAGAAATACATTTAAATAAAACATTTACTTATTTGTAAAATCAGTGCTCTTCTAAATTCTAAATGTAAATATGAATGTCTACTCACTCCTTTCCCCTGGCCTGCAGACTTGTAGCTTCCATTTACTGGGTGCTTACTATGTTTCAGGAACTGTGTCAAATATCATGTGTACATTATTTTATTTAGTACAACAATTTGATAACTTTTATGATTAGAAATGTGAGGCTTGGGGGCGCCTGGGTGGCACAGCGGTTAAGCGTCTGCCTTCGGCTCAGGGCGTGATCCCGGCATTCTGGGATCGAGCCCCACATCAGGCTCTTCCGCTATGAGCCTGCTTCTTCCTCTCCCACTCCCCCTGCTTGTGTTCCCTCTCTCGCTGGCTGTCTCTATCTCTGTCGAATAAATAAATAAAATCTTTAAAAAAAAAAAAAAGAAATGTGAGGCTTGGATGGGGTCACTGGGTGATGGGTATTAAGGCATGTGGTGTGATGAGCACTGGGTGTTATATGCAGCTAATAACTACATCAAAAACTAATGATGTACTATATATTGGCTAACTGAACATAATAAATGAATAAATGAATGAACAAACGAATGAATGAAAAAGAAAATTGAGGCTTAAAAGATTAAGGAAAGTATGTTTCCCAACATAATAAGGCTAGTAAATTTGTTTTAAAACCAGAATTTAGGGGGTGCCTGGGTGGCTCGGTCGTTAAGCATCTGCCTTCGGCTCAGGGCATGATTCCAGAGTCCTGGGATCGAGCCCCATGCCAGGCTCCTCCGCTGGGAGCCTCCTTCTTCCTCTCCCACTCCCACTGCCTATGTTCCCTCTCTTGCTGCCTGTCTCTGTCAAATAAATAAATAAAATCTTTTTTAAAAAATTAAAAAAATAATAATAAATAATAAAACCAGAATTTAAACTCAAAAGTATATGCTCTCAACCTAAAGCTTATGCTCTCACCTTTCACAGTATGCTACTTAATTTTTTAACACTTTCAACAACAACCTGTCCTGGTCAGGTTTATTCCCTAATTCTTCAAGGAATTAGCCTCAGCTGGGCCATTCCCTTTCTTTTAATATATGATCTATTCCTTTTCAAGGTCTAGCTCAAGAAAAACTTAGTTTGTTGGCCTTCACAATCTATAGTGTATTTTTTTTGAATCTTAAAACATCATCTTTGATGTTTACAGATGAAGTGATGTGATACCTGGATATGCTTTAAAATAATCCTGAGTGAGGGGAGGAGATTTGGGGAAAGGAGAGGTTAAAGATGGAAAAGAGTTTGCCAAATGTTGCTACTTATTGAAGCTGGATGATGGCTACATGGACACTTGTACCCTTTTTTTCTATTTTTGTATATGCTTTAAGTTTTTCATTACAAAAATTTTAATCAAAAAATCAGCTTACCTATATTGCTCTGAAATAAGGACATTAGAGCATAGTTTATCATATAGTGTAAATACCCATTCCTCAGGCTTGTTTTTTGTTTTTTCATTATTTTTTCTTACAGAGTGGAGGATATGTTCTTGGCTTTAAAATAGATCCTGTGGAAAAACTACAAGAATCAGTTAAGGAAATCAATTCACTTCACAAAGTCTATTCTGCCAGTCCTATATTTGGAGTTGATTATGAGATGGAAGAAAAGGTATTTTGTTCAGTATGTAAAATAAAGAGTTTACTGAATTGCTTTTACACAATCTATAAAATTCAGATATAAACACATTGTGTACAATTTAATTTTGAACTGTGTTTAAAATGATGGATATACAGACTCTGCTCAGAGAGCATGACCCCTCGGCCATCACTAATTTGTGCCATCTACCCGTCTTCTCACTGGCTGCTTCGTCATTCATTCCTGCACTTCTAGGAGAGCAGTTTATCCAGAGAGGTGTCCATGTGCAAGGCTCCTCTGATGTGGACAGACTTCAGTCTCTCGCTCTGTTTTATTTTTATTCCACTTCTGCCTCCCACTAGCATTTGGGCAAACCTCACAGGCCTCACAGACACTGGGCTTTTCCCACAGAGCCCTGCAGTATAGCACCTCCAGGAGTCTGCTCCATCAGTGTGGCCCTGGTCCATTCCCTATTCATCAGTGCCTCTGCCATGCTGGTTATGAAATATTTTGAATATCACATCCACATGTCTGCTCTTTGCTTTCCTTATGATTTCTGGGTTTTCCCCAAACCCACCCTGCTCTCCAGGTACGTCCGCTCTCTTTTGACTTTACTCTTCAGCCTCTCCAGCTGGGACCCTTGTCATCCGGTCTGTCACTGGTGTCCTCACCAGCCACTCCATTAGAGATGTCCTCACTGTCTGCTCTGTCAGAGGTACTCTGGCCAGAGGTTTTGTGTCTGGTGCCCTCACTGACCACTCTTGTCACAGGCTCCCTTGCTGTCTGTTCTTTTGCTGGCGCCCTCACCGTACACTGTGATGGTGCCCTTGCCACCACTCTTCCAACAGCGTCCCTGCTGGTGCTCAGCATGTTGAGGCCATCAGACAGCACATGTATTATCTATATCTCTTCTACTCTTGGACTGCAGCATGTGACCAGAGAAGATCAGGAAGTAGGGCTGGGCAGCTAAGTTCAAATTCACACCCTCTGACTTCAAACAGACCCTTGTTGCCTGGTAGCGCTCCTTGCTAGCTTTTTCTCTCCCCGTAATATTCTCTATATATCCCCCTTCCCTTCCAGCTGAAACTTGTCTCTGGGCTGCTGACACTGTATTATACATATAGTCATGTTTTTCACATCTTTAACCATCCTTTTCTGTTTTCCTCCCTACCTGCGCTTCTTTCAGCACTCTCCCTTTCGTTCTGTCTTCTCTGTAGATGCCTCAGGAATATCAGCCCTCTTCCGGTTTCCTCAACCTGTACTTCTGTTAGATGACTCCCCCGTCTTTTATTCTGATCTTGACACACTCTCGCAGATGAACATGGTTCTAAATATTCTTGAATATTTTCACATAAATGAGCATTCCAAACAGCATAAATTGAATTTCTCGTTTAAAAGTTTGTCCTAGTAATTTAATTAAGTAATTTTCCAAGTCTGTAAGATACACTGGGACTTTAGTATCTCAAACTTGGCATACCTAAAATGCTATCATTTTTCTCAAAGGCACTATCCTGCTGATGCATCTATTTTCTACTTATTTATTTTTAGCACTGGCAAAGTCAGCTGTGCTCAAAACTTCAGAGATTTCATTTTTTTATTTCCTCATTGTCTTATTTTACACATTCAATCATACAGTCTCGTCCCTTTTCCTATCCCTTTCTTTTCACTCAAACCACAATTACCATTATTACTCTTGCTTGCATAATAATATTGTAGAACATGCCTGGTCCTTGGAACCTAGCAAACCTATCTTTAGTCCTAATTTCACCATTTATTTGTGATTCTAGGCAGATTTGAGCTTCAATTTTCTCATAAAATGAAGATAATCTGCAGGGTCCAGTTGGTTGCCTTCGGCTCAGGTCATGACCCATGTCGTGCTCCCTGCTCAGCGGGAAATCTGCTTCTCCCTATCCTTCTCCCTCTGCCCTTTTCCCCTTCTCGTGCTCTCTCACTCTCGCTCTCACTCTCTCAAATAAATAAAATCTGTAAAAAATTTTTTTAAAAATGAAGATAATCTCTCTCACAAAATTATTGATCATATCTGTGCAATGCCTGGCACCTGAGAGACACTCAGTATGTTAGTTCTCCTACCCATTCTCTCTCTGCCTTTCATTTCTTCTCTTCTTTTTTGGCCCCCAGTACATAATAATAAGCAGCCATAATAACCCACTCCATCATCTCATGTAAGTCCCCACTCCAAAGCCACCTCTTCAGGAAGGTCTTCCCTGACCACCATCTAAAACAGCAGCCTCCATCATTTTTTTGTTCCTTATCCCTGTTCACTTGCTTGCTTTATATTTGGTAACACTCATCAGTCTTCTCCACTATAAATCATCTCCATGAAGTCAGGGATTTTCATCTATTTTCTTTAACCACTGTATCTCCAGCAATTTGAACTAGCACAAATAGGCGCTTAGTGAACATTCATAGATGTTGAATGACTACATTGAACACCTATTGTTCCCATTCACTGCTCTAAAAACTTTATACACATTATCTCGTTTAATCCTCCCAACAGTGCTATGAAGTATAGCATTATTATTATCTTTATCTCACAGTTATGGAGACTGACACTTAGCTAGGTTGTTACTTGTACACAGTCACACAACTCTGTGGTTGAAACATTGAGGCAATCCTCAGATTAAGGGATTAGGTCACTTTTGTCAAGGAATATACTTCTACCCTACACACCTTCCCACCAGTTACATATAGATAAAGTCTGAATTCTTTGGGTTGGTATTAAAGAATTTCTGTGGACACAAGCCTACATTTCCTACCTTATCTGCACAGCCACAGTGTCTGGTTGTATAGGCTGTGCACTGCTCAACTATGAGACCATAGTAAACATAGACTTTAGTGTGAATGATGCTCCTTGGGATTGTTCAGTACAATAGCCCTGCGTAGCTGCTTCTGTCTCATGTGAATCTTCTGTTCTGACCATACTGGATTATTCATCTTTCTTCAGCCACATCCTGAAGTTTCTCACCTTTGCTGATGCTAGTCCTCTCTGTCAGAAATACCTTTTCCCCTAATCCTACCTATGGAAGTCATCCTCATCCTAAAAGACCTAGACTACATGCCATTCTTTTCTTAACGGAAGTTTCTGGGATTCACAAGCCAGAAGTCCTGTCTCTAAACTTTTTTATTATAATAGATACAGCATTTGTTACAATTACTTTTCATAGGTTGAACCATATGATACTAATATTTGACCGTTTTGACTAACAAAAATGGCAATTTCATATGTTCCAACCTAATATTTAGTTATTTATAATTGTGTTTTATCCTTTGTTCCATCCCCACTAGACTACAAACCTTTTGTGGATAGCGGCAGGGACTTTTTACTCTTGGTAGTGTTAGCATGGTGCCTAACACACCAGAAATACTAAAACATTTTAAAAATGAATTAATATCAGCACCATATTTTATTCTGCTTTACCATTGGAATATGCCATGCAAATCTGAATTCTTTTACTTTTCACAAATTCTATTTAATGACTATTTTAAAGAAAATTGAAAATTTGCTCTTATCAAAACTTAGTTTTTTTAAACTATGTGAAAGAAAATCAGATTAAGTCCATTGAGAGTTTTTTCTTTAAGTATATCTCTATGTATCATATTAAGTTTGTGTAAATTTGTCATTTTAATACTTTTGATGGTATTGACTTCAGATTTAAAAGCTTAGATTTAACTGATTTATTACTCAAGTTAGTTTTAATAGAGTATAAATTATACAATGATTTTTCTAAGACTTGAGTAGTTTTCAGTTGTTTTATCCTTTTACAAGTATTTACAATTCTCACAGCACATTTTATTAAAATTATTTGTTTAATTAATATTGTCTCCTTGATGCATTTTTTTCCTTGATGTATTTTAATATCTACTGATTTTTAGCCACAGCCCCTAGAAGCTCTGACAGTTGAACAGATTCAAGATGATGTAGAAATAGACTCTGACAATCACACGGACGCTTTTGTGGTGAGCATGACAAAGAGCTGCTAAATTTCTTATGATTTTTTTTATCTGGGTCATGTTTAAGTAGTGGCTTAAGTGTATAAAACACCATAGAACTTCAGACTTTTGGGAGTTATCTTAAACATGAGTTAGAAAGTAATTTTTTTAAGTTAAGGATTTTTTCTTTGTGTGAAATTACTTTTAAATGACCAAACGGGGAAATAGTTTGAGAACACTATTATTGAGAGAATTTCAGATCTGTGAACATTTTTTCATACCTTAGAATAATAAAACAGGTTAAATAGTTAATTAAATTAATTTAAAATCTATACTTTTCATTATTGATCTTTATGAGATGGACTTCCTTTCAATTTATTGGTATATTATATTAAAAAGTGTATTTAAACTATGAGCTTTCCTGTTTCTGAATTTGTATTATTTCATAGCCAAAATAATACTAATGTTTTCTATATAGTGTAGTGTGTGAATCTGGCCAGCATACCACTCTGGGAATAAATATTTTTAAACAAGTGTGAAATTAATATAAAATATTTAATTGTAAACTACAGCATTTGCTGACACATTGAAGCACTGATTGTTTTGTTTTGCCAGCACCTTCTTCTAAACCAAAAGTAGGGATGAAATTTTATACTTCTAAGTCATTCTTTTTATCTTCTTTCAAGTTAACAATGCTAATTATATATTAAATTACAAAACACATTTTTTGGAGCTCAAAGCATAAGTCTTGTAGTCATTACTAATGATTGACGGAAGAAGTGAAATCTGCTTCTAGTGTAGTAAAGAGAGGTGAGAGGACCATTAGACACGCGGGAACAGAATGTAAATTACATTTAGTTACACAATTGTTTAGTAAATTAATTACCTGTTCCTTAGTCCACTGACCTGTTATATGTCAAGTATGTGAAATATAATTTTCTTTGTTTTATAGGCTTATTTTGCTGATGGCAATAAGGTAAGCACATTTTATCTATAGTATATGAAAAAAAACTTTCTGTATTCCAGCATTTAGTATTCACAAAACTTATGTGAAACGTATTCTTTGTTTTTTTCTTCTTCCTTGCCCACCTTCTCTACTCCCATCTCATCCTCTTATCTCCCAAAAAGCAACAAGATCGTGAACCTGTATTTTCAGAAGAACTGGGGCTTGCAATAGAGAAATTGAAGGATGGATTCACCCTACAGGGACTTTGGGAAGTAATGAGTTGATCTTGAGTTGAGCTGGATTTCTATTTAAAGATATCTCAAGATTAAAGATACTAGTCGCCTGCTATAAGGCATGGAATAGTTTTTACTTTCACAGAAAAAGCTTTTAAGAAAGAGTTTTTTAATGATTAAGGAAGAACTCACTTATCTAATTTTATTGCCACTTTTCTAAAAATTAAATTTAAAATTGTAATCAAAATGTATCTGGTTTGTAAATATGTTTATTTTGTACCTAATGCTTGTAAATTATTAGTCTGCAGATAATAAATGACTGTATCATGTTGGGTTTAATAAAGAATTTATGCAGCACCATTTAATGTTTTGAAAGTATTATTTAAAAGCATAAGACTATTCTTACAGAGTAATCAAAATATTGCCTTTTTAATTATAAAAATCTGGTTTAAATAAATTATCAAATGGCTCCAAATGTAAGCCAACTCTAATATAAATTGCGACCCTTAAACTTATCATGTTTAAGTAACCATTTCTGTAAAACCTAAAAATAGTAGTTAACTCTGGAGTATATCAACCCCTATGTAATGTTTTGGGCACTATCTTATAAATAATTTCAATATAGTTTTGGCAAGAATACATTTATTTAGTAAGTAAATAGTTTTAAATAGTTTGTAAATAAATTGCTCATTTATTGCCTTTCTTGTTTGTACTCACTGAAACCTCTTTGAAGTTTTCAAAAATAGGATATTCTCTGATTTCTTGCTTAGCTATGATTTGGCAACTTCTCTGGCATTCATGTTTTTTGCCACTGCTTTGGTATAAAGAAACATTGTGAGGAACCTTTGTTAAACCATTGAAATTAGCCAAAGGAGCCCTCTTTCTCTAGAGGGAGAGGAGTGAGTGTGTAACAGCGTATAAAATAAGACGCAATTGTATGTAAAACTATAAACACATAGCACAACCAAATGCTAACCAAGTGCTAACCTGAGTTCAGTTAAAATCAATGAACAAAAGCAATACATTCGTTTCTTTATTTAAAAAGAAAAGGATTTGTACACTTTTTAAGAGATGGGGTTATAATAAACAACCTACATTAAGGGGAAAAAAACGGGTTGTTTGAAAAATTCACACAGGTCACAAAATGCTGCCAGGAATATGTTTAAATGGTTTTTGAAGCAAAACAGATTTTATAATTGCTGACTAGTAAGGAATCTCAAATGTCATATCATGGTGTTTGCATCTGACTCACTAATCTTTTCAAATGTTAGTTGTTACAAGTAGAGAGAAATGAGTCATTTATTGTTTAAACAAGGGAGCAGCTGTTAGTTTTTTCTAGTGTGTTAAAACCTTTAGTGACATCTATAAATGGAAAAAAGAGTCAATGAGCTCTTCTTTCAGCTGTTGTTTTAGCAGCTGACAGTACCTTTGACTTCACTGTGATGTAAAATAAGAGGGAAAAGCCTTTACTCATAGATAGAGACCTTGAAGTTTAAAAATACACAATTCACTGATCTAGGGGCATTTATTCATTGGACAAATATTTACAGAGCACACGAGGCGCTGGGGCTATAGCATTGAACAAAGCAAACCAAAACAAAAATTCCTGTCTTCAAGGAGCTTATAGTCTTTTGAGGTTTAAGAATACCAAACTTTGAAATTATACAGTATATCTGCAGCCCCACTGAGTTCAGAAAATGCGACAGTATGATTTTGTAATAAAATAGTTCATGAAGAGGTATATACAATGTCATCTGCATATAAACAAAGGATCAGGTTTTTTTCAAATCATGACTTCTGCACTCCATAATTAATAGGGTGTTCTATTACAATCAACAACTTAGATTATGATTTGAGTTACGTATTCTTTTTTTTTCCTTGAACAGGCTTGTTTTTCAAATTATGCAGGTGATGTAGCACTTCTTCCTGATTTTGCTGTGTTCTGTTGATAACACTGTTTTCGTGGAGTTACATCTGTTCTGTATTTTATTTAATTTTTTTATCTTCAATACTTAAATCATGGAATATCTTTAGTAATCATGTGATTTTTTTCTTTACCTACTGTTGACTTTTAACTATTTCTATTTCTTTCTGGACTTGATTCATTTTAACCTTTTGCCTTTATTCTACTTGTTTTATAATTGTTTGCCACATCAGATCCTTTGTAGAGAAAGGCAGGGTATGAATAACTTAAATAATTTTATAATGTAATTCAATACTAATTATAGTTTTTCCACTTATGAAAGAAGGATAATTTAGAATGTCTTAGAAAATTAGCAGTTTCTCTGCATTATTACATCAATAATGATGGGGTATTTTTATTAAAGGTTTTTTTAAAATTATATTAATAGTACATAAATAGAAGTCTTTAAGTTTCCTACTTCTAAAAGAAAATTATAAATATCACTGTTTTAAGTGGAAAATAATTTATATGTCTCAGTAATTGGAAAAGGGATTTTGCTTATGAGTATTCAAATGAACTCACCTCATATTCTTGACCTTTGCATCATTAATTCAGACAGCCAAGGAGTTTGCCACTAGACCATTTTTAGCAGACTGACTCATTTTTATGATTCAGTTTTCTGTCAGTTCAATAAACACGTTCTTTAAACATGCCTTTATTGGCATATGTTCTAATGCTTTATGTATCTTAAAGCTTCCCACTTCATTTAAATCTCTTGTTTCTTAGCTGTTTCCTTAGTGATTAAAAGTTCCAGTTGTTCCCTTCAATCTATAACAGCTGCAGGAACAACTCTTCTTTCCAAACTAGCTCTCCTGAATTCCCGTTGTTAGAGTTGGTCTCTATATTTAGCTGGTGGGATTAAATTGCAAAGGCTTCAAGCTGGGCAAAGCACACTGATCTGCCTTTTTACAGCTAGACCTGTGTGCTGCAAGGAGCTCAGGCCTTCAGTGTCCCCTTCCTTACCCAGGTTACTCACAAAATGGATTCCCAGCGGGAACTCACAGAGGAACTGCGGCTTTACCAATCCACCCTTCTTCAGGATGGTCTAAAAGATCTCCTGGATGAAAAAAAATTCATCGATTGCACCCTAAAAGCAGGTGACAAAAGTCTTCCTTGCCACAGATTGATTTTGTCAGCTTGTAGCCCTTACTTCCGTGAGTATTTTTTATCTGAAATGGATGAGGGGAAGAAAAAGGAGGTCGTATTAGATAATGTGGATCCTGCTGTGCTGGACTTAATCATCAAGTACCTGTACTCTGCCAGTATTGATCTCAACGATGGAAATGTGCAAGATATCTTTGCCCTGGCCAGCCGCTTTCAGATCCCCTCGGTGTTCACTGTCTGTGTTTCTTATCTTCAGAAAAGACTTGCTCCTGGTAACTGTCTAGCCATCTTAAGATTAGGACTTCTTCTTGACTGCCCGAGACTCGCCATCTCTGCCCGTGAATTTGTGTCTGATCGCTTTGTACAGATTTGTAAGGAAGAGGACTTTATGCAACTATCTCCACAGGAACTGATCTCCGTCATTTCAAATGACAGCCTAAATGTAGAAAAGGAAGAAGCAGTATTTGAGGCAGTGATGAAATGGGTGCGAACAGACAAAGAAAACAGGGTTAAAAACCTTAATGAAGTGTTTGACTGTATCCGTTTTCGCCTTATGACAGAAAAATATTTTAAAGATCATGTTGAGAAAGATGATATAATTAAAAGCAACCCAGAACTCCAGAAAAAAATCAAAGTTCTCAAAGATGCCTTCGCAGGCAAACTCCCAGAACCTAGCAAAAATGCAGAGAAGGCTGGGGCTGGTGAGGTGAATGGTGATGTTGGTGATGAAGATTTACTTCCCGGTTACCTGAATGACATTCCCAGGCATGGAATGTTTGTCAAAGACCTCATCCTCCTGGTTAATGACACAGCTGCAGTGGCTTACGATCCCACAGAAAATGAGTGCTACCTCACTGCGCTGGCTGAGCAGATTCCCAGAAATCATTCTAGCGTTGTTACCCAGCAAAATCAGGTGTATGTGGTAGGAGGACTATATGTGGATGAAGAAAATAAAGATCAACCTCTACAGTCCTACTTCTTCCAGGTAAGCAGGGCTATTTTTATAAAAGTAGAGGCATAAAGGACACTGTTATTTACCCTCCTGTTCGCTGATGTGTGAACTATGCAGGCTGCTTGCGTTTTATCCAACTTGATTTCCTATTCCAGTCCCTTGCACTTTCGCTACTTCGAGAGTTGACAGAATATTTAAATCAGTTAATAGCTTGTTAATATTTAATAGAAGGTTTGGTGAAGAATGAGCTTCTAATTAATGTGTAAGTGATGACTCAAGGTTTTCTTTATATTCTCACCCAAAATGTCAAGACTATAGCTGATGGTGACTGTAATCTTTCAAAACCCACTGTTTTAGTAAAACTTAAATTTAATATTGTATTGCTTTTCTGAAAAACAGGTTAATGTATTTCCCTAAATCATAGTACTTTACACATTACAGAAATGATAATTGATCAGATTTTCAGCCTTTTTCCAGGTTTTCTTGAACTGATCTAAGTTCTTAAAGGTAGCACTTTCTCTTTTATGTTTACAGTCTAAAATTTGTTGAAAATGAAGAGAACTTATGTACTTAATTTACACACTTTGGGTTACCTTCTGGGAAAAAGTATCTACACCAGTGTCACTAATTTGAATTCATTAATTATATTTAGAAATGTTTATTTTTGATGATTTTTTTTAAGTAGGCTCCATACCCAGTGTGGAGCCCAACGCTGGGCTTGAACTCATGATTCTGAGATCAAGACCTGAGCTGAGATCAAGACTCGGATGCTTAAAGGACTGAGCCACCCAGGCGCCCCATTAATTTTTATTTGTGACAAGTGACCACATGTATTTGGATCAGACTTGTACTTAGACATTATTGCAAGTTAATCTGTTTTGTGAAACCACAGAAGTGTCCAAGGAAACAAATCCTCCAAACTAATAGATTCTTTGTGGTTTGTTTGAAGGGAGTTTGTTTCATATTATCAACACATTATATTTTATCAGTTTATGAAGAATCAGTTGCTTAACCTTTATCTTTAATAATGCCAATACCCATACTTTATAGCTTACAGCTACAGAAAAGTTTGTTTAGGTCATAGCTACCCATAGCCTGAGGTTTATGGGCACTTGAGTTGGAAAGGCCAAAGATAAGTGTAGAATGTCATATCACAGTCACCGTGTGCTCTCAGAGTATGTGACATGCTGTGCATTCACAAAATACTACCTTTAACCAGCTTTTTCTAATCTTGAAAAATGTAATAATACATGTTAATCATGATTCTTAATTTTCAAAGTTCTGTTGAAGAGTGTTAACTACAAAATATAAAAATAAAATAGGAGCCATAATCATAAGTGTTTGAATGCATGCCAGAAAATTTCCTAAGCCCTAATTTTAAATTCACTGAAATTTCAGAAAAGCCAAATTCAATTCAAAAGGCAATAATTATATCCAGGATGTAAAAATGACATCAAAACACAGATGGACAAAAACAAAAAATAAAAAATATAGATGGACAGGTATCTAGAAATCATAGATCCAAGAAATACTTATAGTCTTATCTTTATTCTCTTCCATCTCGTCACTACTCTTACTTTTATTGGCAAAGCTTCTCATTTCTGTTCCAAGAAACCTGTTTGATGTTCTTTATAGCTACAAAAACAGTTATACAAAGTTGAAAAGATCGACTTCCTGTCATTGCCCATGGCTTGCTCCTCTTAAAAGGCACAAATATTGCAACAAGATGCCAGGATAAAACACCTGACTGCAAGAAGGGTTATTTGTGACTCACAAGAAAATGCATGTATGAGAATATCAGGTTTTATATTGTATTTTTCTGCTTGGTCACATCTGTTGAAAATGTTTTAAGTTAGGAATAATGTGATCTTTGTATGCTATAAATAGATGATGAGAATTTTTTACCTGGGTAAGAGAGGGGATTTTTTTCATAGAATTAATAGATGCATCAATTTTTGAATAGCACTCCATCTTAAAGTAATCTAGGTCCAAACCCTGATCTTCGGGATGAGGAAACTAGAGCCAGAGAGGTTAAATAGCTTGACAGCTCATCTATAAAAGAGCCTGGTAGGCAGTCTCCTGTTACATTGGCTGTAGTAAGTGCCCTAACTGGGGGTCGTGTGGAGATGTGGGCAGTACTGTCCAGCGTGGGCAGTACCCCCTCCAGTCTGGGATTACAATGGCTACTGTTCCCATTTAAAAAAACCACAGTGAATTTATACTGCTTCTATTTGAATATCACTTAAAAGCTCTGTGAGCATTTAGTACAAAGCCTGTCACGGAGCCAAGACTTTATAAATGTCCATTATTTCTACTGGAGTACACACCACTTTCTTGATCAAAGGATTTGTTTTCAAATATGAAAACATTAGGGCTCACAATCTAGGTGTTAAAATTCGTGAATGCAGAGCTAACAATGCAAGTGTGAGGAATAAACTCATCGTGTCTAGTCTTAATTAGTGCTTTGCTTTAACCGGAGTTACTAGGCGAGATACACACAGACTTCTACAGAGATCCCTCCCTTGACCGCAACCTTTAATGTCTGCACCTACTCTTGGTATCCAGTTATTCTGGGGTTTATTCCTTTTTCTTCTGCTACGCAGAAGTAGCACTACAGAGAACCACAGATCTGTAACAGCACTCCCTCATGAAGTAGTGTTCTCATGCCTTGGTGTCCCCAATGCAAATGGAAAAAATCTTATAGTGACCAATAGTAAGTGCTGAAACTGATGCCAGCCATACCAGAATGATCTATGAGAGCATCAGCGCTTAAAGAGCTGTCTTAGGCTTGCAGAAGTGGCAGCAAAAACAAGCAAGTTGCTTCCTAAGATAATTTTTTTTTTAAAGACAGAGACAAGGGTATTTCAAATGACTTCCAACAAAAGATGAGGAGGTTATAGCTGTTAACTCCTGCCTATGTCAGAAGTAATAAAGCAAAACTGAGAGAACCTAAACAAATTTTGAAGAAAAGAAAAAAGATGTTGCCTAACATCCCAGTTGTCTGTGGACTGAGCGACAGGTCCAGCTGTCCTGGGTGTCGGCTTGGGGAGCGTGTTAAATATAGCATTCGGGGGTCACTCACGTACCGTGACCCTCCCTACAGTGACAGTCTTTCTTTCCCCAATGCCCTACAAGTATTACAATGCCTTTTTAGAGCCTGAAGAAGGCAATATGGGAAGAAACTTTGACAAGGAACCTGACAGTTCTAACTGACCTCTAGTGACTCTATTCTCTCCTTCCTTTCTGCAGACTTTGGTATTTTAAATAAGCCAAGGAGATGTCCTCATTTTGCTTGGTAGTCCATAGGTAAAATATGAGACTTCCAGATTGCAGTTTTATTTTACCTGCACATCTTTGACTATCTAAGTGTGTTCTACCCAACACGTAAAATATAGCATGTATCTCAGTACAACTGTAATTTTTTTCTAACAAGTTCCACAATTCTTCATATGTTTTTCTTTCAGCTTGATAACATAGCATCTGAATGGGTTGGACTTCCACCTCTGCCTTCAGCCAGGTGTCTCTTTGGTCTGGGAGAGGTAGATGACAAAATCTATGTGGTTGCAGGCAAAGATCTTCAAACAGAGGCTTCACTGGATTCAGTATTATGCTATGATCCCGTGTAAGTTGACATGACATTCCTGTTTCCTAAGCATTCGGGTATATGAGTGCCTATTACATATTCATAATTTTAGACCCTGGCATTAACAGAAAGCACAGAAATTCTATTATCTTTTCATTGCAGGGCTGCAAAGTGGAATGAAGTTAAAAAACTGCCTATCAAAGTCTATGGCCATAGTGTGATTTCACATAAGGGGATGATATATTGTCTAGGAGGAAAGACAGATGACAAGTAAGTACCCTAAAATCTCCTTATGGTTTATATCCAAATGATTTTTTTTTAAACCTTTGTGTTTGTTTGTTTTTTAAGTAAGTTCTACCCCCAATGTGGGGCTTGAATTCACAACCCGGAGATCAAAAGTTGCATGCTCTACTGACAGCCAGCCAGGCAGCCCTCCAAATGATTTTTTAATGCGAGAGCTCTTTTCTCCCTTCATTTGAACCTACATACTGAAATGGGACTTGGTTCTCACCCGTAATATTTTGGAAGTTAAAGTTTCAAAATAAAATTTTGAAAAGCTATTGGAGGATATTATAAATGATTTCTAAGGGAAACTGAAGGGAAATTTAAATAAAATTTAGAAGTTGCTAACATGGGGTCCCTGGGTAGCTCAGCTGGCTAAGCATCCCACTCTTGATTTCGGCTCAGGTCAAGATATCAGGTTGCAAGATGGAGCCCTGCATTGGGCTCCTCTCAGCACAGACCCTGCTTGAGATTCTCTCCTTCTCCCTCTGCCCCTCCCCCTGTTCTCTTTCTCTAAAATAAATAAAATCTTTTTAAAAAGCTGCTAAAGTAAACCTGTAGATTCCAGCATATTGCTAGGAACTGGCATCATATCTTATCTTATGATATCTCCATCATAAGCATTCTTACAGTGAAAAAGCAGCATTTAGGAGCATAATCAAGTCTTTAATTGGACTACTTTTTAATTATATTTCACTACATTAAAACCAGTGGGCTTTCAGGGCACCTGGATGGCACAGTAGGTTAACGCTCGGACTCTTGGTTTCAGCTCACGTCGTGATCTCGGGGTCCTGAGATCAAGTCCCTAGTGGGGTGCCCTTAGTTGGGCTCCCCAAGTCAGGCTCCCCGTTCAGGGCACAGTCTGCTTGAGAGTCTCTTTCCCTCTCCCTCTGCCCCTCCCGCTGCTGCTCTTGCACTCTCTCTCCCTCTCTAAAATAAATTAATAAATCTTAAACAACAAAAACACTGGGCTTTCTTATTCTCTTGGCCATAACTAAGTAAAAATTAAGTGTACCTCTGTAATGTAATATTTAAAATATAACTGCTAAAGGGATAGTGCATAAAAATATTATAGATTTGTAGTTTACATTCATAAGAGAGAATTCAGATAGGCCAGTTTAAAACCGGAAAGCATGGGGACTGAAAAGAGGGCAGTTATTTCCTAAACAATGTTTCACTGACTTTCTCCTAGACAGAGGGGATTTTCAAAACATTTACCAACTGGTCACAAAGAGGCACTGATCGAACAGAGCTGCTACACCTAGTTCACCCACTAGTGCCCAGTGTCTTGTGAGGAAAACAGGATAAAAATCATATAACTTGATTCCTAGGCACCTTTCAAGGGATAGGTAATTAGGAAAAAGATTTTGCAACCCAAAGGGAGAAGTGAGTTCAGAGTGCTCCAGCAGTCACTTAATTAAACCAGTAGCCCATCTGGTAAAATAAAGATTTTCAGTTTATTTTTTTTTTTTTAAGATTTTATTTATTTATGTGACAGAGAGACAGCCAGCGAGAGAGGGAACACAGCAGGGGGAGTGGGAGAGGAAGAAGCAGGCTCCCAACGGAGGAGCCCGATGTGGGACTCGATCCCGGAACGCCAGGATCACGCCCTGAGCTGAAGGCAGACGCTTTAACGACTGCGCTACCCCGGCGCCCCAAGATTTTCAGTTTAAACAGTGAGAATTAAATTTCCTGCCCCTGAAAACTCTGCCTAATTTGGCTTGTCCTCATTTGCCCAGGTTGCTTAATAAATAAAGATGTCAATCCTGGAAAGGAAACGAGAATTACGAATTACATGAACAAAGCAGGAAAGGAGAGTAAAATATGGAAATGTGCTAGAAATAACGAGCTTTATTTTTTTTATTTCAATCTGAGTAATTTTTTTTGCCTTCGATGGCATTTTATTTTATTTATTTTTTTTAATAGTTTTTTTTGTTATATTAATCACCATACAGTACCTCCCCAGTTTTTGATGCAATGTTCCATGATTCATTGTTTGCGTATAACACCCAGTGCTCCATGCAATACGTGCCCTCCTTACTACCCATCACCGGCCTAGCCCAATCCCCCACTCCCCTCCCCTCTGAGGCCCTCAGTTTGTTTCCCAGAGTCCATAGTCTCTCATGGTTCATTCCCCCTTGTGTATACCCCCCCCTTCATTCTTCCCTTCCTTCTCCTACCAATCTTCCTATTTCTTATGTTCCATAAATGAGTGTAACCATATGATAATTGTCTTTCTCTGCGAACTTTATATTCTGAGTGAATAATTCATGGTCATTACTAAATTAAAATGACAAATAGCACAGGAAATGTGATTTTAAAAAGCAATGGAAACCTAAAAAACAAACAAAAATGAAAAAAAACAACCAAACAGAAACAGACTCATGGATACAGGAAACAAACTGGTGGTTACCAGAGGGGGGAAGGGTTGAGAATGGGTGGATAATATTGTAATAACTTTGTATGGTAACCAAACTTACCATGGGTGATCATTTCATAATGTATAAAAATATCAAATCACTGTGATATATACCTGAAACTAATAGGATATGGTATGTCAGCTATACTTCAATCAAAAAATAAAGTAAAAATAAATCACTAGTTGCTGAAAAAAATAATGGACTTTTATACTGTCTAACCATATTCAAAGATAACATTCTGAAATTTTGATATTTTCCTTAATCCCAGCTATACCCATCAAATGACAATTTAAAGGAAGGCCATATTACAAACTTACTCAGTGCAAAATCTTATTTTGGGTATTTTTCCTGAGTAAATGGAATGGAAAATGTGTATTAAGCAAGTGTTCTGACTTTGGAAATGTAGTGACCCTGCCAAATGATTTAAATTGTTTCCTTCAAGTGGTATTAGTAACTAGGAAATTGATATGTCAGTAAAAGCATTCAGGTCTTGTCAGTAAGAATATATTAATCTTGAGAATATGATTAACCAAGACAACATTGCTTGACGAATGCCAAAGTCAAGAACTTTGAAATGAGTCATTATCTAAAAGTAAGCACTGAATTGCACTAGTTAACACCACTGAATTTGAAGAACATGATTTTGTAATCATGCCCTTGTCAAGGAGTTTTAAAGTAATACTTATAGCCAAATGTTAGAGGAAATGCTTCTACTCCAAATACCTGGTCTTTCATAAGACTAAATAAAAAAGTTGTCCTCACAAAAAATTGGGGGTTTTGTTTGCTTTTTGGCTTTACCAACTGTATCTAGGGGTGCCTGGCTGGTTCAGTTGGTAAAGCATGTGATTCTTGGTCTTGGGGTTTGAGTTCAAGCACCATGTTGGGCATAAAGTTTACTTTTAAAAAAGTAAAAATGGGCACTTGGGTGGCTCAGATGGTTAAGCGTCTGCCTTTGGCTCAGGTCATGATCTCCAGGTCCTGGGATTGAGCCCCGAGTTGGGCTCCCTGTTCAGAAAGAAACTGCCTCTCCCTCTGCCCCTCTGCCCGCTTGTACTCACTCGCTCTGTCTCTCTCAAATGAATAAGTAAAATCTTAAAAAGCAAAAACAAAACAAAAAACCCCACAAATATATCCAGTTATTAATTATTATTTAGCATTTTGAACTCCCATCAGTAAACTATGGATGACTTTAAGGAACTATAAGGAACATACTAAGAATAATTCAGATGAGTACAGGTTTTCGTGGTAGCATTTAGCATATAAAACTGTTCTCATTACTCATCTACTCAGATGACTAGTTGTCTAATCTATAGTCCCAGATTTCTTCAAATGCATTGGTATATTAGTGGTATACTAATCATATGACATAAAGTTAAAATAGGTACTTTCATACCTAGTTATTTTTTTAAAATTAATTGATTCATTCCCAGGAGATTCAAATAATAAGATAAGCTTACCATTTTTGTTACTTGGCACAATAAAGGGTTTATGAATTTTTTTAACTCTATTCCTGTCTTCCATTGAATTTAGCAGCAGGCAAATAGGATTAAAATCTCCTCTGCCTGGGCAATTGCCAAAAGGAAATTTACCCTACCTTCCAGTAGTACAATTAAGTTCCTCACATTTGGAATTGTCCTTCACTTGTGTCATATGTTCAGATTAAGAATACTTTTGAGTTTTTCTAATTCTGTTTTATATATTTCAGATGGGAAGTAAAGCGAAATGATTCTGAAGTAAACCTTCAAAAAAGGAAGGTTCTAAAAGGACCATTTTGTTTTCTTTTCTATTTACAGGAAGTGCACAAACAGGGTGTTTATCTACAACCCCAAAAAAGGAGACTGGAAGGATCTGGCTCCAATGAAAACCCCTCGTTCCATGTTCGGCGTGGCAGTGCACAAAGGCAAAATTGTGATCGCGGGAGGTGTCACTGAAGATGGTCTTTCCGCTTCCGTGGAAGCTTTTGACCTCACAACCAATAAGTGAGTTGCTATATACTTACTACAGCATATGAATCGCTCTACTTTCTAACACTGGATGAAAATTAAGCTTTCTAATTGGGACATGGGGAGAGGAGGGTAGGCAGGCAAGGATTAAGAGAAAGCATCTGGATCTCAGTTTCTTCTGCTGTTCCTGGGTGTGAAATGCCTACCATTCTGATGCATTATTTGTGTTTGCAACTTGGAACACATAACCCTCAAGTTAATGACAGTGTTCAATTTATCCTTGTTACTACTTTGTGAGTTTAGTCATGCAATAGTCATATGCGTGTGGATGATATACATGTCTCCATACGGTTATTTGATTTGAAATATGTAGTTTGTTTAAGGATGGAAAGACCTCCACTTAGCTTGTGGTATTCATAAGGCGTGAATGTTTCAGAAATTTTTTTATGCTCTTTATAATTTTCTTAAAATGTTCAGGGGCGCCTGGGTGGCTCAGTCGTTAAGCGTCTGCCTTCGGCTCAGGGCGTGATCCCAGCGTTACGGATCGAGCCCCACATCAGGCTCCTCCGCTGGGAGCCTGCTTCTTCCTCTCCCACTCCCCCTGCTTGTGTTCCCTCTCTCGCTGGCTGTCTCTATCTCTTTCAAATAAATAAATAAAATCTTTAAAAAAAAATGTTCATATATATGATTTTACTGGCTTAAAGTTAATGTGAAAGGATATTTGACAGATATTCTTTATGTAAAATTAGTCTTTTTCAAATTCTTGAGCTCAGTCATCTGGATAAGTATACAGGTTTTATACTCCTAGTTTAGCAATGAAGAAAAAATTAGAGCACTGTCATTACTTTTTTAAGGAACCATGTAATGCCTGATTACAAAATAGACTTTAGGATCTGAAAATCACCAAGGAATTTTTATGGGAAAGGATTTAAATGATCGTTAAAAATCATCTTTTTTGAAAACTATATAGTATGGGTAAACACTCATAAGACGTTAAAAAGAAGCACACAGAATGGTAAATACCCTATGCTCTTAGTTTTTTTCATACATATGTATAGATGTTTATATTTAAATTTGTATGCTTTTTGAGAAATAACAAAATTATGCTATAATGTTTCTTATTATTATTCTGGAGGCTATGATCATGGGTGGTATTTGTTTTCTTCTATGCCTTTATTTCCAGATGTTCTACAATGTACATATACTATTTTTATAATTAGAAAAAGAGATAATATGTTCAGAGTAAAGGTCCGCTTTTAATGTCCGAGTAAAAATAGAGTTGCCAAAATGATTAACTCATTCTAGACTCTTGATCCTTCCAACTAATTTGTTTGATTTTATCGTTAGTTGTCCTATTTCATATGGCTGTTAACATTAAAAAGTTTCCTTAAATCCTTTATTTAAAAATATGAAGTATAAGTTATTAAAAAGAAAATTACCAACCCTAGCTTCTAAACTAGAATAATATAAGGTTAGTCACATGCCAAAGGATTTAAAATTTCTTGAGAAATGATGGAAATCAGAGTTTCTAACAATTTGTATCAGCATTCAAATGAACTCTAACACAGTAGGACCTAGGAGGCCTAGAACTGCCACAAAACGCCCGCTGTTTTCAGCGCCATCGCTGAACATGCTAACCGATGAAGATGAAATATTCCGGGGCTGATGTATTGAGAGCTTTCAATTTAATCTGGTCACATCTTCCAAATAAAGGAATATTTAGATATTTTTCAGTAACAACCTTCTAATTTTAGATGCCTTGCTACTTGAATTTTAAAATTAAAAAAAAATTTTTTTAAAGATTTTATTTATTTATTTGACAGAGAGAGAGACAGGCAGCGAGAGAAGGAACACAAGCAGGGGGAGTGGGAGAGGAAGAAGCAGGCTCATAGCGGAGGAGCCTGACGTGGGGCTCGATCCCAGAACTCCGGGATCACGCCCTGAGCCGAAGGCAGACGCTTAACGACTGAGCCACCCAGGCGCCCCTTAAAATTAAAATTTTATATAATTACTCAGTAAATACATTTGGCATTTCCTTAGGTTTTACATTGACTCTATTTTCCATAATTCCTAGATGGGAAGTAATGACTGAATTTCCCCAAGAAAGAAGTTCCATCAGTCTGGTTGGCCTGGCTGGATCCCTGTATGCCATCGGTGGTTTTGCCATGATTCAACTGGAGTCTAAAGAGTTTGCACCCACTGAAGTCAATGACATATGGAAGTAAGTTTTTTTGACTCCCCAATCTTTTGGACCAAATATTAAATCAAATAACTGATAACGGATTAAACAAACAGTTTTGCAGTAAAGAGTAGGCCAGACTTTCCCAACATGCTTCTTCTTGGTAGTAGACTAAACACTTTTAGGACCTAACTGGACTTCTGCACGTGCCGCTTACTTGATGATCGAGTATTGCTTCTAATTGTGCCTGGGGAAGAATTTTTCTGGGCCTGTAAATCAGTAAAATAAGTAAAATGAGAGTTGGACCGGTGATCCTTAACCTCCACTCTAGCTCTAAAAGTGTAATGCTCGAGGCATCTGGTAGAGCAAAGGCTATTTCCAAACCTTTCTACCAGAGAGTACTTTATTTCCTAAGAAAACAGAGTTCTGAAGAAACATTTAACTTCTTGAGTTTTCCATGAATTCATTAATTCTATTTTGAATCTAATTTAAGTGGTTTTCCAGTTTTTGAGCATTCAGTTACAAAAGCTTTTTTAAAAAGAAAAAAGTGAAAAGTAGCAATCCATTTACCTCTCAGGTAAGTGCTGGGCAGATGTCCCAAGTATGACATTTGCGGTCTTTACTCATTTGAGTATTTTAAAGTTAGGCTTAAAACAAATGTAGTATTTATGCAGCGTGTGGGGGATGGTGAATTTTACCATTGTTTCTAATGCTGTGAATATCCTCTGGAGACCAGGGTCCATACAGGAAGTTTTGGGAGCAGAAGTGTAGGTTGTGTTATGCACGGAGAGTCACATAGTTGGGCAGGGTATACAGTATGCAGATGTCTGGTTACCATTAGGGTACCGCATGTGTCTGCCAAATGGTGCCTGCTGCCTTCAGCCCAGGAACTGTGCTTGCTGAGAAAAATTTATAGGAGGTAGAGCTCAGTTGCCTGAGGTGAGCATTAGTGAGTTCATACTGTACACTCATCCAGAAATTGCCAAACTCATGCTTTCCCTCTCAGCTTAAAGGCCAGCCCCCACTCTCAATGATGGATGCCCTTACCTGATCTGTCACCAGATTGTCCAGAACCTTGGACATACTCAAAGTATGGTTTATGACCAGCAGTGGTGGCATCTCCTGAGAGCTTCAATGCAGAATCCCAGGCCCCACACCAAACTTAACTCAATCAGATACCCAGGTGATTTGCATAGACATTTTAATTTGTAGGTACAGCTTTAAAAGAGTGATCAGTGAGGACATACCACCAAGGCTGAGAGTGGAAAGTGGATATTATTGGTTCTAGACCTGACCCAGCACATGCCTTATTCCCTGGTGAACGGGGAGGTTGAAAGGCCCGTGGCTTAACCAAGCAATTATTTTATGCATCAAACATCATTTCCTTGTATTGTTGTAACTAGCTGTGTAGAGGACAAGAAAAAAAGTGGCTATAGAGGGAAGCTCACTATTATTCATCTCCCCCCAAAAAAAGGAGGAGGAAGAAAAAGAAAGTGGAAATTTCCAGGGAAGAAAGAGGCTAGACTTAGGAAGAAGTTGAGATGGAAAAAGGCTGGAAGCAGTAGGAAAAAAAGAATGAAATAGTGGAGGGCTGAGGTGGTCAGGGTTTTTGGAAAACAGGGATGAATACCCGCAGTGAATAGACAGTGATACTTTTTTTTTTTTTTAATTTATTTGACACAGAGAGAGACAGCCAGCGAGAGAGGGAACACAAGCAGGGGGCGTGGGAGAGGAAGAAGCAGGCTCATAGTGGAGGAGCCTGATGTGGGGCTCGATCCCAGAACGCCGGGATCACGCCCTGAGCCGAAGGCAGAGGCTTAACCGCTGTGCCACCCAGGCGCCCCTAGACAGTGATTCTTAACCCTGGCTGCACGTTAAAATCGCGTGGGATTTTAAATATACCAGCGCCTAGACCTCAATGCAGGCCAATTAAATCAGGATTTCTGCAGTTAGGTCCTAAACCTTCTCAGGTGATTCTGATCTAATGAGAAACACCGGCGTTAGGGCATGGTGCCACCGATCAGCTGAATCCCACAGGAGCCGCTGTGCTTCCTAACGGTGACCAAAATTCAACTTGCTTCAGCAGGAGGGCGTTGTTGGCAGCAAAGGAGAGCATCTCCGCTAAACGTAGCCCTTACCTTGCTGAGGGGAGCCTCAATAGAGGGGTCCTCTCCGATGATGGTGTATTTTGCAGTGAGGGCAGTGGCTCCCAACGTTCACCTAGGGAGCTTCAAAAAGTACTGACACTTCTTGTCCTACTTCTACTGACTATGGTTTAATTAGTCTAGGGTACGGTCTGGGCTTTGAAACTTTGAAAAGACCCCTGGATGATTCTAATGTGCAGACATGTCTAGGAACCACCAGATCGGGGCAAGAATACATTCATCACTGTCTGCCCGGCTGTAAAATTTTAAATTTAGGTACTGGTGTTTTCCACTTGGATGGAGCAATAATTCTCAAATCTTGCTGCATATTAGAATCACTTCAGGAACTTTAAAAATGCTCATGCCCAGGCCATACTCCATACCAGTTAAGTCAATCTCTGGGGGTGAGAGCCAGGCATCAATATTTGTAATGTCTCTAGGTGGTTCCAAATGTGCAAGTCAAGTTTGAGAATCAGTGATCTGCTGTGGTTCCCAAGGCAGCATCAGCACCACCTGGGTACTTGTTAAGATAATTCTCAGGCCTGAGATGATTCTCAGGCCTTACCTCAGATCTACAGAAACTCTGGGGATGGGGCCCAGCAATGTGGTCTAGCAGGCCCTCCAGGTGACTCAGATGTGCGCTAACGTTGACAGCAACTGACCTGCAAAAAGGTGGCTGCCCACTTGTCCCCAACTTCCTAGTGAATCTACTTACACATGCAGAGATGAAATCAGAGACGGAAACTATCGGTATACCACATTCTAACCTATAGACCCTCTTAGTGTGATGTGTAAAAAAGATTTTTTCCATTCTTATATTTTTTATTGAAATCTTTCCATTATGTAGGATTGACCAAGATGAAAGTAAAAATATAACTGCCAGGAAGCAAATGTTTTTTTAATTATTTTTTAAATTATTTACATATAATGTATTATTTGTTTCAGGGGTACGGGTCTGTGATTCATCAGTCTTACACAATACACAGTGCTCACCACAACACAGACCCTCCCCAGTGTCCATCACCCAGCCAACCCTTCCCCCCACCCACCTCCCCTCCCCTCCAGCAACCGGGAAGCAAATGCTTTTAAGACTCATGTAACCTCCTATTGCTTAAATGTGGTCACTTTTTCATTAGGTCATTTAAAACCATTCCTTATCTTTTAGTGTGTGGCCCCAGATTTTGTAGAGATAATTAAGGTTCTTCCCTTTATTAGTGGTAAAATATTTTTGTCTACTTTTCTCAACATAAAAGTCACTTGGTGCATAGTGCAAATATTAAGATTAAATTTGGACCACTGATGAAATTAAGTCAGAGAGCACATATCTTACGTAGGTATCAGCTAATTTTAAAAACTATAACTTTAAATCTTATTCATCATCATAGAATGATTTGGGGGTATTTCCTATGTGTCAACTATTGATAGCTTCTGGAGGAGGGGAGGATACCAAGGTGAATAAGATATGTTACTTGCCCTCAAGTACCCTTGAGCTTGTTGAGAACATAAATATAAGGGAAAAAATTAAGAGAATGCTAACTGCTATAATAAATATTATACAAAGGACAATGTGAGAAGTGAAGGGAAAGCTACAAACTCTGCTTGAGGAAGGCGAGGAAGGCTTCAGAGAGAAGGCAGCATTTAGGATTCCTCATGCGGAGAAGGCATTCCAGGCACCAGGCAGAGTAGAGGCACACATATTTCAAAGCAATTCTAAGTTGTCTGAATCTTTGTAACAGTGACTATTTCCCCAAGGGAACAACCTAATGTTAGTTCTTACCGAACATCAAGTGCAAAATCTAAGAGTAGTACTCACACAGGACATGAACGGGGGAGGGGAATGGATTCTTCTGGAGTGATCACTAGTGTCAGGTGCTATGTTGGGCACAAGTGTATTGGAACAATTGAAATTATAATCCAGGTGACTAGCCATCCCTGTTCCTCCCAGTTCTTACTCTTAAGGTAGAGTCTGCTGACCTTGACTCATAGAGATCAGCCATCATTATCGGTCCATAGGTGAAGAGTTGATTGCTTAACTGTCGATTACTCTTCATCTCTGAACAGTCTTTGATTCCCAGAGAAGGCTTAACTGCCTAACCAACCAGATTAAATACCATGGCAGTAGTTCAGACATATGCTCATTCAGAGACAGCATCTTTGGGGAGGAATTCAAATGTTACTCTACCAGTCAGGCGCATCCTCTTCTGGACAAGAGCCAAGAGGGTTTTCTTGAAAACCCGTATTTGTATATTTAATACAAGGAAACCTACAGAACTATCTATTCGTAAACTGCTAATTGATTACTTTTTTTTTCTCCATCAGGTATGAAGATGATAAAAAGGAATGGGCTGGGATGTTGAAGGAAATACGTTATGCTTCAGGAGCTAGTTGCCTAGCAACACGTTTAAACCTCTTCAAACTGTCTAAACTATAAACAGGGAGATGAAAAAACACGATAGAATGGATGTGTTTTGTTTGGAAATAGGGCTTTAATTTATTGTTTTTCAAAAGCCTATGCAGAGATTCATGTAGAAATTATTAACTAAATTACTGTCCATGAGGTTAGCAGTGGGCATCAAAACCTCAAAGTCATTGAATCTTCAGTGTAATGATCATTGTAAGAAATTAAATATTAAGTTGAATGGATTGTTTCTTTTGTTAATCTGTCTCAGTCAATTGTAAAGGAGGTTTCTAAATTTGAGTTATTTACTAATTCTTTCGTTTGCATTGTTACGGTAACTTTACACTCATTTTCTATTATAAATTAAATTGGAATGGAATATGTACATTTACATTTTTTTAATGTTTAAAATATCAAATATCACTTTCCCTTGTGCTTCAAGATATGACAAGAATCCTATGCATTATGTTAAAGATTACATGCCATGAGAAAACTTTGGAAATGCTTTTTAAGAAGTATAATAAATGGGTCTCATTTGAAGGGGAAAAATCTCTAAGTAGTCAAATTCAAGTGGTCTTTCTTTTTTCTCCATTCCTTTTGTGATACTAGTACATTGTTTGTGATTTAAATCAAATTTAATTTTTTTTTAAATTTAAAACCAGTAAACCACAATCTTCAAGCTCCTAACTACTGTATCTGTGGTAGAGGGTAAAGGATCGTCCTTAGGAAATGGATTCTTTAAATTGCCGGGCATTCGTTGGGTGTACCGGAGGAGGGTGTGTATTTGTTGGTTTAAGTTTTATATATATTTTCCATGAAAGAGCTACTATTCTCAAATTTCTGATAGAAACAAAGGTGACTGTATCATTGCATTTTCTGGGATGTGAAACACCATATTCAAGATGTTGTTCTCAGTGTACACACTAAGTTTGCACCTTGGTCTGTCCACAATCATCATATTCAACTCTCTGCAAGTCATCAACTAACCATCACAAATGGGTTTCACATGCTTTCGTAGATACGTTTGACTTCTATCCTTACACATCTTATTTTCTGAGAAACCTGACTTGGAACTAATTTGGAGTGTTCCATTATCACTTGTCAAGCAATTTCATAAAGAATAGATGAGTGTTCATATCGGTTTATTGTCTCTACCATAAATACGGAAACATCCGACAAAAATCAGGTTTACTTTGATCTCTGAAGTAGAATCCTAGGTGCTTCTCTGTGTCGACAAATACTGCTCTAGACTACACCACGACTGTACAATCAACAAATCCCGAGGGGGTAAACGCCACAAGTTGTTCAGCAGATAAACTGTTTGGAAGAGAAAGGGATGGTGGGAGATGCTTATAAATTAAGACACACTTTTTAAAAGAGGGGGAGGCGCAGAGATGCAATCCTGAGTGATAAAACTGTAAGAGGAAGTGCTTGCTATAAAAGCAAGATCGTGGTTTCTTTTGGGGAGAGAGTGCTTATCTATATAGACATGAGATTAAATTGTAAAAATGATACTTTGGGATGATGAAAATGTTCTGGAATTAAATAGTGGCAATGGTTGTACAAACTTGTGAATATTTTAGAAACCACTGCATTGTATATTTTAAAAGGGTGGATTTTATGGTATGGTTTTTTTTTAATGTTTTTTTTTTATTATATTATGTTAGTCATCATAACAGTACATCCCTGGTTTCTGATGTAAAGTTCGATGATTCATTAGTTGCGTATAACACCCAGTGCACCATGCAATACGTGCCCTCCTTAATACCCATCACCAGCCTATCCCATTCCCCCATCCCCCTCCCCTCTGAGGCCCTCAGTTTGTTTCTCAGAGTCCATAGTCTCTCATGCTTCACTTCCCCTTCTGATTACCCCCTTTCTTTATCCCTTTCTTCCCCTACCAATCTTCCTAGTTCTTATGTTCCATAGATGAGAGAAATCATATGATAATTGTCTTTCTCTGCTTGACTTATTTCACTTAGCATTATCTCCTCCAGTGCCGTCCATGTTGCAACAAATGTTGAGAACTCGTTCTTTCTGGTAGCTGAGTAATATTCCATTGTATATATGGACCACAACTTCTTAATCCAGTCATCTGTTGCAGGGCATCTCGGTTCCTTCCACGATTTAGCTAGGGTATGTTAATTATATTTCAATGAAAAAAAGAATGCTTTAAAAAAATGCTTTTGCTTAACAACTCCAGTTATGTAAACGGAAAAACCATCAAACAAAAATATAAGAGTATATATATAAAGAAGACCATTTGAATCAGGCAGCCTAGAGGAAGGACAGTAAGAGATGTGGTACAAGAGATGTCAGAGTGTGTGTAACAGTAAGTGAAAAGTACATCAGGGTCATTAATCAAGATTTCCACATATTCAAAGTATACAACAATTGGGTTTTCATTTATATCCAAAGGAAACAATTTAGAATCCTCATTGGTCTAACCATTTTATTCTAAAAGTTGCTGAGTAAAATATTTTAACCTATTCAGGGTTTATTTCTCATAACCATTTGCTTGGGAAATAGAACACCTTTATGAATACAGAAGACAAACACTTAGAAGTTGGCATTTCAGCTAATACAAATGAACATCAGGAGGAAATCCAAAATGAGGGAGACTGGCTTACAAAGAGACGCCCTTCATTTGCTTACTGTTTTCATCCTGTTTTTCACAAAAGATTCTCTGAAGTTTACATGTTGTAAAATGATTGTGTATGGACTTCACATCATGCAAGGTAATGATATTTTATTATCTTTTTTAAAATTTTTATTTATTTGAGAGAGAGCACGCACGCACGAGTGCAAGCAGGGGGACAGCAGGCAGAGGGAGAAGCAGGCTCCCCGCTGAGCAGGGAGCCCGATGCAGGACTCTGGGATCCCAGGACTCTGGGATCATGACCTGAGCCGAAGGCAGACACTTAATCAACTAAGCCACCCAGGCGTCCCGCAAAGTAACGATATTTTAAACAAGTACTTCAACTAAACCTAAATCAATATCAACAGACCCAAATCTATGCAGGACACATGTTTTATAGCTATGCTTCAGACTCAAGGCACTCTGGCTACCAACTTATTTTTGGACAGAATGAACTTATAGGGTCATGAAGTCAGAAGGCAGCAAGTTTCAGCTGCTAATTACCTGCACTCCCACCAGTGGCCTGAGGATAGCTACAACATGGCTTTCTGCCCAGCACAAATATATCACTCTTGGAAGAAGAGCTAGGGATTATATCACATAGTAGGCCCTTAGCAACTATTTTATTGAATAAATGTGTTGTAAGACAAGAAAAATCATTATCCATCATGGGTAGGATGAGACCAGGTCAAGATTGGTCAATTTCCCATTCTATCTCTTTACTTCCGTTTATTTAAAAAAAACAAAACAAAACCCTGTCTCCTCCCACTTTCTATTAAACCGATCAGGCTTTCACACACACCCCTTCCCCAAAACTTCTCTTTTCAAGGTAACCAATGATTTTCATGTTGCTAAATTTAATGGACATTTCCCAGTCCTCATTTTACCCAAGCCATCAGCAGCATCTGATTCAACTGCTCACTTCCTCCTCCTTGAGATGCTTTCTCGACTTGGCTTCTAGGAAGTATCACTACCTATGACTTTCCCTCCTACCTCACTGGCCACCACTGCCCAGCCTCCTTTGCTTATTCCTCCTCTTCTAGACCTCATGTTGGGGCACCTGGAGCTGAGTCCTCAGACTTCTCCTCCATTAATGCTCTCCTCTAAAATCACATTTCAGTGATTTCATCTACTTTCATCACATTAAATACTTTTGACAACTTCCAACTTTCTATCTGGCACCTAGACCTCTGCCTTCACCTCCAAACTCATTAAAATGCCTATTTGATATCTCCATTAGGATGTTTAAAAGGCATCCCAGGGACACCCGGGTGGCTAAGTCAAGTTAAGCGTTTTCCTTCAGCTCAGGTTATAATCCCAGGGTCCTGGGAGCAAGACCCGAATGGGGCTCCTTGCTCGGCAAGGCGCCTGCTTCTTCCTCTGCCTGCCGCTCCCCCTGCTTGTGCATGTGCTCGCTCTCTCTCTCTCTCTGACAAATAAATAAAATCTTTAAAAAAATAAAAAATAAGTAAAAGGTATCACAAACTCAGTATGTCTAAAACCAAACTCATGATCCTCCCACCCACTGCGGCCTCTACTTCTTCCTCCCGTAGACTTTCCCGTCTTAGTCAATAGCAGTAACATCCTTTTAGTCGCTCAGGACAAAAACTTAGACGTATCCTTGACTCCTTTCCCTCATACTTCATATCCAATCAGTGAGCAAATTTTGGTTCCTCTGCCTTCAAAATACATCAAAAAATCTGACCACTTCTCATTACTTCCATAGCTACTACTCTAAGCCAACCATTTATTTTTAAGGAATTTTAAGTAGGCTCCATGCCCAATGTGGCGCTTGAACTCATGACCCTGAGATCAACAGTCGTATGTTCTACCGACTGAGCCAGCCAGGTGCCCCACGAACCATCTATTTTTTGTCTGGATTATTGCAATGACTTTCTAATAGGTTTCCCTGCTTATACACTTGCCTTACTGCAGTCTTTGCTCATCTCAACAGAGTAGCCCAAGTGATTCAGTTAAAATATGACTTCCTATCATTCCTTTATAGAAACTCTCCAATGGCTGCTTATCTCACTTACCGTAGCCATGAGGTCACGGGATATATATTTGACTCTTTTCTATTTTACTTTTTCTCTTATTATACCTCTACCCTCAACCTCCCATTTGTTCTGTTCCAGCCACAGAGGATTCCTTGTTATCCTCAGATATGCCAGGCATAGTCCTACCTCGGGATCTTTGTACCTACTGGTCCCTCTGCCTAGAATACTCTACTGCCAGTTAACTCATCTCCTTAAGCCCTTATTCAAATACCACCTTAGTGAGTCCTTCTCAGATCACCCTATTTAAAATTATACCTACCCAAAATATTCCTATCCCCTCTCCCCCCAATTTTTCTCCATATCACTCGATATCATCTATGGCATAATGTATTTTATTCATTTATTTTGTTTGACTCTACCCATGGCAGATATGCTACATTCACGGCTGTATCCCCACATCTAAAACACTTCCTGGCACTTCATAGACACTCAAGGACTGAATTATAAACTATTTTCATTTCTTAAAAGCTACAAGTCCTTTACATTAAGAATTTTATACAATTTCCCAACCAGATAGTAAAGAAATATTGGAGAAAGTAAAATGTCTGTTTTAATAGGTATTCAACTGACCTTGAAATCAGTCAATTCTGTACTATTATTTTTTCATTGACTCAGACCACTTAATTAAAATAAGTTCAGTTGTGACACGCCATTGTCACTATTTTTAAATAAAAGCTACAATCATGATTTGCCTTCTCCAAATATACGTTCTCTCAGGTAGTCCATCCGAGCTTCCTTTGTTGACAATGCCATAGAGTTCCACTCAAAATGCGGGATCTGTAAAATAAGTCAGGTAGTTTGAATGAAAGTTTTAAAGCAACAACAAAAAGACATCAGGGAAGACTTGTAAGCACCACTGAGCTGAGCTGTAGGAACCTGTGAAATTAGTTTACATAAGCATAAACCATTTTTAGAAGCCAAGCTGGTCCTTCTTCCTGATCAAGCCCAGAGACCTACTTCTTCCTCACAGCTCCTTTTATCCTCCTGTTCCTACAATACCAACAGTAGACATTTTTTCCTATGTACCTTTCCAACATACAGACACTAGTCTTTTTCTCTTGTATCTCTACCCATCTCCACACTGCTCCCTCGTAAGATAATTTTAAAAAACCAATAGATCTTCTACAGACAATAAAATGATTTTTATTTACTATTCAAGAAAAAATGGAAGATGTTCTGTTTCAGAGATATTTTAATATAGCTTTTTCTAATATTAAAAAAGGTAATTCTAGAACTTTCACATTAAAAGGGAACCCATACTGGATGGACCTAGAGGGTATAATGCAAAGTTAAGCAAGCCAGACAGAGAAAGACAAATACCATATGACTTCATTCATATGTGGTTAAGAAACAAAACAAATGAACAAAGAAAAAGAGAGACCAAAAAAACAGACTCTTAAATACAGAGAACAGACCTGTGGTTGTCGGTTGGGGTGGGGGGTGGGGTGTCACAGGAATGGGTGAAATAGATAAAGGGGATTATGAGGTACAAAGTTCCACTTGCAAAATAAATAAGTCACAGAGATGGAAAGTGGAGCATAGGGAATATAGTCCATAAGATGGAAAAAATGTTTGGTGACAGATGATCATTATACTCAATCATGGTGAACACTGAGTAATGTAGAGATTGTTGAACCATCATGTTGTATACCTGAAACGCATATAACACTGTATACTCCAGTTTTTTAAAAAGGAAACACATGTACACCCAGTTCTCTGGGTTTTTTAGAGGCTGAATTACATGAGTATTTCATACCTGAATTACATGATAGCCCAAAATTTCCAACTGTCGTTTTTTCAGAGCAGATTTTCCTTTTAAGTGAGGGATGTTTCTACAAAAAGCTCTTGAATCCAAAAATTCCAGAGCAATCCTACGGGAGATAAAAAAATATTTACTTCTGAAATCAAAACAAGAAACAATAATTACAAGCCTTTCAGGAACAAAGCTGCATCTTTATAAATTAATTTATACAAAAGCCAAATGAATATAAATGAGTATGCTATTTTCTCATTAAATTAGTAATTGATGACAAGTAAGCCTATCCATTAGAATTTATACCAAAGTATAGTAAAAATCTCCATGCTTTCATTCGTTTCCTTGTCCGATATACATTGATTATGCAACTACCATATGGAAGACACCATGAGGGGTACGAATATAAAGAGACATAGCTTAGAGTCTAACAGAACATGTGATACATATTAAGCAACTATAATACAGTATAGGAAGAGGCTAAGTGCTACTGGATAAGTGGAGAGATAGGCGAGCTCCAAAGAAGACACTATTTGCTTCCACTGAGGACAATGAGAAGGTTAGCACTTTAGTTAGAGAGACTGCGAGGCGTTGGACAGCAAAGGACAGACATGAAGGCTGAAAGCACAAGAAAAGCAAAGACTTTTGCTTTTCAGAGGCAGAATGCAGGAGATAAACGACGAGCAGATTCTCCTACAATCAATCCTTAATAACTGAGTTCATTAAATTATGCCATACTTCACATTTACCTAACACAATCTGAAACTAAGAAATAAGTTACCTTTCAGCTCCTGGTGGCAGTCTTGATCCAGTTATTTGGGTATTTGATTCCCCGTTGGTTTCTGGCAGTTTTCCCAAAGTTATATTGTGGCTTCCATATGGAAGAGCTTTTTTTCTTTTATCCAAGATACACTCAAAATCTGTAAGTAGAGGAATCAACAGTATGAATTAAGTAAATTCTTACAGGTAGAAGTTTAAGATATATATTAAGTTTGTATACATAATCCAATATACATGTATACACACATATGAAAGAATGTATATCACCTCCCTAATTATCCAACTTGTGTTATAAGATCTGGTCCAATGGCACCTCACTTTGAAAATCAATCAATAAAACTCAACCAGCAAGTATTACTAAACTATATTCAGCATGGAGCTATATTTAGTGCTGGTATAGGCCAAATAACATTAAGAGTTTTACTTTAATCCTCTTAAATCTCTTGGAAGCATCTGGAAGAAGCTAACCCTACTCATCTGAAAGGCAAAGACTCACACATGTATCCTGTCTTTCCTGTATGAACTGTACAGAAGAGTAACTAAATAGTTGAGATGGGAAAGTTCTTTTTAGACAAATTCCAGCTAATGCAGAAGAAATAATAGATGTTGAATATCATTACTTTACCACCCCTAATGAATGATGGATTTAGACAATAATTTTAATGACTGATAAAATCTGTTGGTGAAAAACTGATAGGAGAACTTTCTAATGGATGAGCTGATGAATCTTTAACAGAAACAAGATGAGCAGCAGTATGTGTCTTCTGATATGGCACAGTAAGAAGTACACACCACCCATGAAATAGACTGGGCAAAACAAACTAACATACCCAACCTGAATCTAACCTGCATCTAATCAGGCCTCTAGATCTAAGGAGTGACGTACAGGAAAACAAGGGATGCAGGAGCACATTAAGAGATATAATAGAGGTATAAGTGAAAAGTCTAGAATGTGAAAAAAAAATTTTTTTTTCAATAAATAAATTGTAAGGGGAAAACAGAAAGGTAGAACTTAAAAAGGCCTATCAACCAAATGTAATGTCTGGATCCCATTTTAACAAATAAACAGTAAAAACATAAAAGACAATTGAGACATTCAAACATTGACAAGTTATGTGATATTAAGAAATTATTATGAACAGTGGTAGGGGTGATAATAATGGTACTGTAGTTATGTACCTTTTTAGATAAACATTTTAAGATGACATGTGTGATTTGCTTGAAAAAGATCAGGTGGGACTCTGGTGAATGTTTTGATTAACTGTTGATGCTGGATGGGGGTTCATCATACTATTCTATTTTTTGTATATGTTTGAAATTTTTCTGTAATAAAAACAATTGTAGAAGTATTTAAACCAAGAGAAAAAAGAAAGGACAAATGAAAAAAGAAACAAATGAAAAGGAAAGAGTAGGTTTAATTGCTTTTGATGCATAAGGGAAACTGGGGCACTGAAGCAGCTTCAAGCTAATTATCAAAGATGAAATATAGTTCTCTCATTGAGAGAATGAATTCTGGAGCTAGAATGCCTAGGTCAAATACCGGCTCCACCACTTGCCAACTATATAACCCTGGGCAAACAATAATGTCTTGGCCTCAATTTCCTTATCTATGAAATAGAATAACTTTTGTATCTGGTAGGGGCATAATAGGTTTGTTATACATAAAACACTTACAACAATGTCTAACACATAATAAACAATATGTAGGTATATTATTTACTATTGCTGTTGTTATATGAAATTACAGCACTGTTTGATGCACGTACCAACACAAAGCCCTTAGGATTAAATAAACCATCATTTACTCGATTCAACGAAATATGTATACAGTCACTAAAAGTAATGTATATTTCTAGGCACAGAAAAATATTTGCAATATGTAAACACAGCTACAAACATTACAGAATAAGCCATTTTTTTGTTTTAAACAAGTCAGTTACAAAACAGCAAAAGTAAACAATGGTTTATCATGGTAATTTCTTTTTTGTTATCTGTCCTTTCTGGTTTTTCTATAAGTAGGTATCCTGTGATTTTTTTTTTTAATGAGTGTTTTTTTTTAAAACCTTAAGCAATGCTGCTAATCCATAGTTATTAATCATACTATTATATTGTCTTAATTATACTATATCCATATACATACATATTGCCAATTAAATCTTTTTTTAATGATTTATATAAATTTCACATAAAAATAAGCCTCTTGACAACAGGAGGTACAAATATGAATTGGTAATACAATGGTCTTGGGACAGAGTAATCCTAGTTTCGGTACTAATTACATGTTATGCATGATTTGTTATGCATGTTTTTTTTTCTTTTCTGTATTTTCCAAATGTTTTACATAGATATGACTATTTATAGTTTGAAAGAAACATTAACGAAAACAAAACAAAAAGAATAAAACAAAATAACAGGAATAAAGAGCTGGCCACAGTGCCTGTCACAAAGTTGGTGCATAATAATTTTAGATTATGAGATGGAATTATGGACCATTTTAGTGCATTTCCTTCTGTGGGCATTATTTTTACAGGAGTATATTTTAAAATATACATATATTTTAAATAGTACAGATTAACAGTATACAGATGGTCCCCAACCTGTGATTTTTCAACTTTACAATGGTACAAAAGTGATAAGCATACAATAGAAACCACACTTCAGATTTTGAATTTGGATCTCTTTCGATGCTGGGCAGCAGTAGCGAGGATAAACAACTCAGAATGATTGTTTTTCACTTTCAGTACAGTTTTCAATAAATTACATGAGATATTCAACACCTTATTGTGAAACAAGCTTTGTGGTGGATGATTTTGCCCAACTGTAAGCTAATGTAAGTGTTCTGGGCACGGTTAAGGTAGGCTCGGCCAAGCTATGAAGTTCAGCCTGGTAGGTGTATTAAATGCCTTTTTCTTTCTTTCTTTCTTTCTTTCCTTCTTTCCTTCCTTCTTTCTTTCTTTCTTTCCTTCTTTCTTTTTTTAGAGAGGGCATGTGTGCAAGAGCAGGTGTAAGAGGGGGATGGATGGGAGCAGAGGGAAGGGGTAAGAATCTCAAGCAGGCTCCATACCCAGCACGGAGCCCCAGGAGAGGCTCGATCTTGCAACACAGAGATCATGACACTTAGCTGACTGAGCCACCTAGGTGCCCCTAAATGCATTTTGACTTACAATATTTTCAACTTACGATGGGTTTATTGAAATATAACCCCATCGTAAGTCAAGGAAGATCTAGATCAATCTTTTAAAACAAGCCTCTTACACAGAGTGCAAGTTGTCCCCCAATAGCTAATACTCCCCTTCATTTTTAATAATAGAATTCCTACTTCTTAGCTGGCTACATGGCCACCCAGGAAGAAAACATTTCCTAAACTCACGCATAACCCAGTGTGGCCACAGGGTATAATTTAAAATGGTATGTGCAACTTTAAGGAACTGTGCTTAAAGGGATACCCTTCCTCTTCCTTCCCTCCACCTTCTGCGTAGATTGTAGATGTGTTGGCTAAAGCGGAAGGAGCCATTTTGGACCATAAAGTGGAAGCTACCTACATGCTGAGGTTGTAGTTTATAATACAATAGAAGGATCGTGGGACGCCTGGGTGGCTTAGTCAGTTAAGCATCTGCCTTAGGCTCAGGTCATGATCCTGTAGTCCCGGGATCAAGTCCCACGTCAGGATCCTTGCTCAGAGGGGAGCCTGCTTCTCCCTCTGCCTGCCAGTCCCCCTGCTTGTGCAGGCTCTCTCTCTCTCTCTGACAAGTAAATAAATAAAATCTTTAAAAAATAAAATAAAGTAGAAGGATCTTGATCTTCAAGTTTTGTGGAGCCGGCATCCCAGCCCTGGATACCCTTTGCATATGGGAGAAGGAAATAAACTTTGTTAAGTTCCTGTGATTTGTGGATTTTTGTCACTGAAAGACAAATGTAATCCTAACGTAAAACCAAACAACTAAGAAAATGTGTTTTGTAGTGCAGGATGAGGGTATAAATGACTAATTTGGTTCAGTCTTCTGAAAACACAGTCTGGTCACATCCAGCTTCTTCCCATTTTGTCTTCACAAGGCAGCCCATTATTTCATTTTTTGACAAATCTTTCATAAAATTCTCCTTTTATTGACTTAAAATATGATTCCTTTAATTTTTACCATATTTTTATCCTTGAGATAGATATCTAATTCTTCTTTCACATAACAATCCTTCAAACATTCGAAGTTATGCTCACCACAACTTTTCCAGTTTTCAAATTAAACATTTCTACCTTTTTTTGTAAAATAAAATTTATTGAGCACTCACTATTCCAAGGGCAGTGCTAAATGTTTTTCATACATCAGTTAACCCTGTTAAGCAGGCATTATTATCCCCATTTACAGATGAAGAAACTAGGTTCAGGGGTTGAGGCGCTTGCTGAGGGATTGAAACCTATGCAGTCCCCGTCCTCTGTGGTTCTAAGACAGGGTTTCTAGACTCCTTTGTTTCCAGGCCCCATTTGTCACTGTCTCTCACAAAACACAACACTCAAAAAAAGAATGCTAAGAAATGTCTGAAGACAGAATACAGTGGTACTACCAACTTTCTTATTATTATTAATAACATAGGTTAAAATAGTATTTGATTTTTGGCAACCTTTTATAGTATTATTTAATATCAGGCTTATAATCCTATACGACACCCTATATGTATGCAGATGTTTTCTAAACCTACATTTAGAAAGTTTATGTTAATTCTCTTAAAATTTCATCTTCTCCTTTAAGTCCACCACTTGAATTAAGTTTTTTTTAAAAAATCTTATGTTGCCATCCAATTTATCAGCTAGCCCACTAACTTTATGTCACCCACAACGAAATCAGAATGCTTTCTACAACTAGACCACTGAGAAGGTTAATGAGCTTAGAGTTGAGCACAAACCTACAGAAATCTTCATCCAGGTGGATAACCCAACCTCGTTTTTGACATAAAACAATGCAATGGTGCTAAGTCATTTCCCTGACTTTAAGGTACTTAGTGGAGAGGAAAAAAACTTTTGAAGATCTAGAAATGTTCAGTGAATCTGAATCTGGGTTTTACTTAGAATTGGTGAAAGATTGGTAAAAAAAATTGTTTTAAAACAACAAAATGCTGATGGTTATCAAAGTTGGCCCATGGATCTTGAGGAATCATTATGCTCTTCTTTCTATTTTGGTCTGTTTGGAAATTCCCATTTGATGAGATGATTCTACTTTAATTAGTTTAGTCTCTGAGGATACCTAATAACCTACCACAGACTTACCTATTCTGTGGTAATAAGGCGTAAGAACCGAGGCTCTTACACAATTGGTTCCTCCGAGCACCTCTGCTAACATTTCATAAATCCGCTGTTGTGTTCCAGTCACACTGCTGATATCTTTATGAAAATAAAAATAATTAGTTCACTTAAAATAAGTTAATCAGTTTCAAATGAAAATCAACCCAATTCTACAAATGGAAAAATAAAGATTAATATTTTCAACAAGAGTTTCGATATAAGACCACATGGAATGGTATTAAGTTCAGAATGATACAAGTTCTGTGCTGTCTACCAAAGAGGTTTAGTGTCTAAGTATTAAGAAATTCTTATAACACAAATCTCACCTATAAAATGGTTCTATCAAACAGGTCACGGCACCTCGGTAACTCTGGTATCATAGCTGGGCGTAACAAGGTGCTAGCTAATAATTCACTTTGGAATTAAATTATGCTGTCTGACCCAAAGACAACTCAAACCTTTATACTGTTGTTGACAGAAGCGGTCATGAAACCATGGAACCTGATACTCAGGGCACTCCAAGCAGACTGCTCTATTTAATTCCATAAGACGAAACTGGACCCTCATATTTAGAGATGAACATAAAACTGAAATCAAAAACAAAATATTAACAGATTTTGACAGGTTGGACCTAACAAAGACAATCCATTTTTTCACATTCATTTATCTCCATTATTTGTTAGTACTTTTATTCTCATATTATAAAATCATTTCATTTGCACACACATGCTTTATATTTTAAATTATTCAATGGCATGATTAGAACCAACTTCCATGTCGTTTACACTAATCATGTATATTACAACTACATTTTTAAAAATATTACCAAAGAATTTTCATTGACCTAATATTCCATATTTAGGTATCTATCCTAAAGAAACAAAGATGAGGCCAATGATTCATGTATAATAATCATTATTTATAATGAAGAATTGGAAACAACCTATATGATAACAAATGTTATTATAGTCCTATCATAGCAGATTATATAGACACTAAAGCAATCATGACATCAAAAAATATTTAATGGCACACAAAACTGTTCAAAATATAGTTCGATGACAAAAGGGAACATATAAAAGTGAATATACTAATAATCCAAATTTTGTTTTAAAATATAGATGTATAAATATATACATAAGAGCAGGAGAGAGACAGAAAAGAAAGATATACTCCAAAATATTATTAAAAGCAGTAGTTTCACTTGGTAGTAAGATTATGACTAATCTTTTATTTTCTGTTTTATACTTTTCTGTTTTCCAAATTTTCTATAAGAAGCAGGAAATACTTTCATAAACAGATAAAAAAATATATTAACATTTAAATGCTTTAGTACAGGTAGAGTTGACTCTTGGATATAAAGTATAGGTAATAGTTTAATAAATTAAAATGCAGATACAGGGGAACCTGGGTGGCTCAGTAGGTTAAGCATCTGCCTTCAGCTCAGGTCATGATCCTGGGGTCCTGGGATCGAGCCCCACATTGGGCTCCCTGCTCAGCGAGGAGCCTGCTTCTCCCTCTCCCTCTGCCCCTCCCTCTGCTTGCGCTTTCTCCCTCTCTCTCAAATGAATAAAATTCTTACAAAAAATTAAAGTTAAAGTTAAAAAAATGTAGATACACACATTTAAGCTGAGAATCCATTTTGGCTAAGAATTTGATATTAAAAATTGCCTTCAACAGATCTTCCGGAAAATATCCAAGTGTGGCCAAAGAATAACCAAGAAACACTAACATGAGAGGATCCAATTCACCTAAAACAAAATTAAGATAAAAAAAAATTATAATGTACAGCCACCTCACATATACATAAGCACACACTTTATTCAGGTCAAGCCAGGTTTTAAAAAAATGATACAAACATAGTCTTGACAAAGCTAACCTATACTGTTACAAGTCAGGATAGAGGTGAAGTGCTTACCTTTGGGTGGTAGTAGAGTAGGAAAAGGGGACAGGAGAGAAGAACACTGAGGTAATACTCTCTTTATTCACCTGGATACTGATTCCTTGGGTGATTCAATTTGTATAAATTCATACTATGTGCTAAGGATAAGTAAATAATCCTATATTATTATTTTACTTCCATAAGAAGTTTTAAAAATTGCTTTGTGAAGAGAAAAAATTCAAAACAAAAGGTCAGTAGTGTCTGTAATAAGTGGTCTGAGTCTCTATGTATTGATGATAACAATATAATAGTGCTCAGAATGTGTTAGGGATCATTCTAAGCCCTTTGCATATATTAACTCATTGAAATCTCACTTCAGTATGCAGTAGGAACAATTATTGTCTCTGCTTTGTAAATAAGTGTACAGAGGCACAGAGAAGTTAAATGACTTGCCTACAGTCACACAGTTAGAAGTGGACAGTGAGGTTTAACCCTGCAAGCCCAGCTCCGGAGCCTGGACTACTATTCTGTGCTGCCGTGTGGGGATCTCAAATATCCAGGATGAGTGTAGACACATAGGAAGCTCAGGTTTCAAATAGCACCTCCTCCCTCACCTGTCACCCAATAGCATAGCACATATCCCACAGTACAAGATTGAGGTTATTTAGCTGATTTGCCTTGTCTAAGAGACATTTCTGATGAGAAGGAAGGGGTCCCTACTGGCAGCAGTATTCTTAGGACAAAAAAGATGTTAAATCTTTCCTTTTGGATTTTTTGCTGAGTTTATTTAATAAATTAAGGTCAAATCATAAATGAGGTTAATAATGACCTGTCAAATCTAATATTTATTCAAAATAAAAGAAAATTATTATGCCATTATTTAAAATTTTACTTATAAAGGTCTCCACGAATTTTCTAAACATTCTCTAAGTAAGTCTTAAAAAAAAAAATCAAAGCTGTATTTCTCAACCTTTCTTCTCTTAAACTCTTTATTTATTTTTTAAAAAAGGATGTGCTTTCATTTCCTTCTGGTTGTTGGCACAAGACTGAACAACGAGGAGAGCACACGAAGTCTCAGTTTCAAATCTCCTTTTTCTACATAATTATGTTACTAAAAAGAGGTATATATGAATGCCACACATGCACATGCCCATTCATGACTATCATAAACATATCATAGCAGCCCATTTTACTTGTCTATTCACAAAGTAGGATCAGACATGGTTATCATATCATGGTGTCAGTCCATGGCAGGGGAAAGGGAAAAAAAACAAACAAACCAGTATCTAGACTATAAGAGACTAAAGAGGTTTCAACCTAATGCAATGAGTGGATGCTGGATTCAAAATAACCACCCTAAAAGGTATTTTTGAGACTAATGAGGGAGATTTAAACATGGACTGTGTATTGAATATTAGGGACTATTAATTAATTTTCTTAGGTGTGTTAATACTATTGTGGTAATATAAGAGGTCATTATTCTTAGGAGGCATACGCCTAGGCAGTTAGGGGTGAAGGGTCATGATGCCCACAACTTACTGTGAAATGGTTCCAAAAAAAATTAGAGAGCAAGAGAAACAATCAGTTAAGCAAATATGATAAAATGTTAACAATTACTAAGTCTGCCCAGTGAGTACACAGGCGCTCTTTGATTCTTTTCTTTTTTTCTTCAAGCTTTATATTTTTCATAATAAAATTGTTTCAAAAATGGGTACAAACTTTTTCTAGGTCTAGAACTCATGGCTATTACGGTTACCCCTTAAAGGAGAGGTATCTTTTACCACAGTGGCAATGGTATCCTCCAACCTACTTACTCAATGTATTGCCAAACAATATACCTACTTAAGTAAGAATTCAGGTATTGAATGCAAATCCTGAAAAATTCATCACTTTGAGGTGGATCGTAGTTCAAGCCACTAAATGGAGTAATAATACCAGGGACCACAAGAGGGTGGATCTGTATAAACACAACAAAATGTTATAGTTTAAACTTCAGTAAAATGAAACAAAAATTTAACCTAATTATTATTTTGGGTAGAAGTCTTTTTCTAACATGCCTAGTGTAAAATGGTAAATGCGTCACTACTTACTACTTTTTCCACATGCTGTAATCTACTTAGTGCCCCCACTAGTTTCTAGTAACTCTCAGTATCAATGCAGAAAAAAATCAATCAGATAACCTGCAAATTAATTTTGTTAGATGTAAAATCCTGTTCCAGAATTCATTAGTCATTAAAATGAACAGGAAATAGAATTACTAATTTCCATGATATCAGTGCATTTTTTAGACTCATCATATAATTAAGAAAGTTAGTTTATAATCATCATGTTTCTTTCATTCATTTTTCTTTCATTCATTCATTTTTAAAATTTCATTATTCACTCATTCATCTAAAACTTGATGACTTCCAGGTCCTATGATAAACAAATAAGACAGATTTTTATTTTATTTTGGGAGAAATACATCTCCTAAGTAAAAGCCTTATCCTGATGCAGATTTTATAAGTGAGCTGCTTCTCACATAATCCAAAAAGCAACATTTTACAAGTTCCAGAAATAAATTTGTAAAAAGACACACTGACAATTTAAGAATATAGAAGTCAGTGTACACCTTAAGTTTTCCTCATTTTTCACACTTATCTCACACTTTTGAATGTAGTCATTCTTAAATAGTAAAAGTAATATCAGAGGATTATAGAAAATAAAAAAGAAAACAAAAATCACTCATACTTCATTTTCTTAAAACAATTACTATTGTTTTAAGTATTTCTTTCTAGACAATAAATTTTGACTCCAAATCTTAAAAATATTTTAGTGAACCAAAAGATGACCGTCATACTCCCTAGACCTACACTGCTGGAGGAAAAAACTTCAAAGGAGAAACAAACTGCTGAACGAGATGCTAGAATTAAATTTTTAAAATTCAAATTCTAGTGGTGCCTGGGTGGCTCAATCAGTTAGGGTCTGCCCTCAGCTCAGGTAATGATCTCAGGGTCCTGGGATCCAGCCCAGTGTTGGGCTCCTGCTCAGCGGGGAATCTGCTGGTCCCTCTCCCTCTGCCCTTCCCCCACCCACCTTGCACTCACTCTCTTCCAAATAAACAAAATCTTTTTTTTTAATAAGTTTTTTTTTATAAAGATTTTATTTATTTGACAGAGAGAGAGAGACAGCCAGCGAGAGAGGGAACACAAGCAGAGGGAGTGGGAGAGGAAGAAGCAGGCTCCCAGCAGAGGAGCCCAATGTGGGGCTCAATCCCAGGACTCCGGGATCACACCCTGAGCCGAAGGCAGACGCTTAATGACTGAGCCACCCAGGCAACCCCAAATAAACAAAATCTTTAAAAAAGTAAAAAATAATAAAAAATAATAAAATTCAAATTTCAATTAAATTCTCAAAGTACTTATGATAAACATTTATGCTTTTAGAAGTTGACAACTATTTAAAACTCAATTTCACCTTTTCAATCTGCTGAATGACCACTGAGGCTATCCTATCAAGCAGCAAAGTACTCAGGTAGTTGGTTCTAGAAATAAAAGATGAAATCTCTGCAACATTTTTGTAATTAATTTCATCCATCAAACGCTGTAAAGTAGCAACCGTTTCTTCAAGAAGTGACTCAGCAAACCAGTCTCCTTTTAAAGATTTAAGTTCTTCCTGTAACAGATTCAAACTGTTGCATTTTTGTAGTCTCTGAAGACCATAGTGATCTAGTTTTTGAAGTAGTTTCAGTTGTTTCCCAGTGGTATAATCCAGATATGTGTGATCATAATGAATCCATCTTAAAACAGATGTAGCAAAACCATTCAGGTCATTTAGGTCACATTGTGGTAAAACAGCTTCAATTCGAGATATTCCCACTTCATCTAGGTGAGGGGATGGAAGAATGGAAAGAGTATAGACCAGGATGGAAATCTCACTAGGTATAACACTAATTTTCAAATAACTATAAAGGAAGTGGGAGAAAACAAAAAGAACAAAATTAATAAATCAGCAACAAAAATGAAAAATATTTAAAGTCTAAATATATAATAATAATTATTATTATAAGTAACAGGTATGGTAGGTTTAAAATACAAGTTAATTTAAGAAGGGTTAGATAAATTCAAAGATGACAGGTCCACAAAGGACTGCTATGAGAAGTCTTAAGATTTTCTAAGGCACGCTTCAAATATTTTATGCAAAAATGAAACCATAGTCCCGGGGCACCTGGGTGGCTCAGTCGTTAAGCGTCTGCCTTTGGCTCAGGTCATGATCCCAGGGTCCTGGGATTGAGCCCCGCATCAGGCTCCCTGCTCAGCGGGAAGCCTGCTTCTCCCTCTCCTACTTCCCTTGCTGGTGTTCCCTCTCTCACTGTGTCTCTCTCTGTCCAATAAATAAATAAAATCTTAAAAAAAAAAAAAATGAAACCATAGTCCCTAGCTACCAAAGATCAGGGTCAAAACAATGTTTCTAGTGCTTTTGCTAGAGACAGATTTGGGGCTAAATGTTTGATATGACCTGTTAGGAGCCGGTAGGACCTAGTACAGGTCCTGCCATACAGTGATCACTCAGTAACACTGGTTCCCTTCTCACTCCTCTCTTCCCAAATTCCCATGGTTACAGTCCCACCCCCAAAATAAGAGTCCAGCCACCAAGATAGCAGTTGTTAAATTACAAATTAAAAACTGGGAGCTTTTAGAGAATCTTTTGGCTTAGAAGTACTAGAAGAAAAAAATCAAAGGTAAATTAAAACAAAGTTGTTGAGTTACTTTTTAAAATTTTTAAATTAGCATATTAAAATAATCATAATAGTTGATACTAGCAAAGGTCCATTGACACGGGCATTCTCCTTTACTTACTAAACTTAAAAACAAATTACATCATTTGACATGGTCAATCCCTGTCTAGGAAACTAGAGTAATAAAATAATCTAAAGGGTGTCTGGGTGGCTCAGTCAGTTAAGCGTCTGCCTTTGGCTCAGGTCATGGTCCCAGGGTCCTGGGATTGAGTCCCACATCGGGCTCCCTGCTCCACAGGGAGCCTGCTTCTCCCTCTGCTTTTGCCTTCTCTCTCTCTCTCTCACCGTCTCTCATGAATAAATAAATAAAATCTTTAAAAAAAAAAAAAGGAAAAGAAAAGAATCTAAAATGTGAGCAAATGGCAACTATACTTCAATTAAAAAATTTTTTTTAAACACACATGATTACAAAAGAAAAATAAATAAAATGCTAGCAAATATTTGTGTTACATATCATATTTTTACATGGCTAAAATTTGAAAACTAAATGTTCAATGAGAGAACACTTAAATAAATTATGGTACAGTCATATGATGGGTAATATCCAGTCATTAAAAACATATACAAATAGTTCTAAATGATGTGAGAAAACGCTAAGTGGGTAAGGTTAAGTGGGGAAAAAAAGTACAAAACTGTATTCTCAACTAGGAGGGAAAAAAATTTTATATACACATTAAGTTAAGTACATATCACAAGTAAATAAACCAAATTATTGTCAGTGGATGAATGAGTTTAGGAATGATTTTTTATTTTCTTTTTTATACCTTTTTCTGTTTTCCAAAATTTTCAAAATGATTTTTAAATGATATTGGCCCACTGCCTGACACAAAGTAGGTACCTGATTAGTACTAAATGAATATTTTATTCTTATAAACACAAAAAATAAATACACCCTTGTATATAAAGAAAGCTCCAGAAACTGTATCTGTTTGCAGAACTGACCTATGGGTTAGAACTCTCAATATGTGCCAACCTTATGGTACTTGTTCAAAAATAAACCCCCAACAGATGCAATCACCCCAACCTCCATTTGATGTTTTTCCTGGAAACACTTCCACAAATTCCAAAACTAACATGCGCATGCGTGTTTATTTAACAATACCACCACATGCCCACCAGCATGGCTAAAATTAGAAAATAAAAATATGTCAAGTGTTGGCGAGGATGTGGAGCAACAGGAAGGCCCAGCTCACATTCTGCTGGTGGGAATATAAACTGGTACAGCCGCTCTAGAAAGCCATTTGCCAGATCTACTGGGGATGAACATATGTATAACCTATGAATCCACAATTACACTCCTTGGTAAACAGCTACAGAAATACATACATATGTTTACTAAAAGATATGTATGAGGATATTCATAACAGCACTATTCATCATAGCCCAAAACTGGAAATAAATAAAATATCCATCAACAGTAGAATGGATAAAAATATTTTTGTTACATCCTTGTTTACAAAGAGAACACAATACAGCAAAAACATGGGTAAAACTCATAAACATAATTATTGAGCAAAAGAAACCAGACACAACAGACACACAAAACAGGCAAAACTAAGCCATGCGGTTGGAACTAGGAGTAGTGGTTAACCTGGGGGACAGGGAAGCAGAGTAATGAGGAGGAGAAAGGTGTATTTTATGCAGATTACATTTCAGTATGATTAAAAAAAAAAAAAGCCACATTATTCTAGTATATGAGTTCCTTGTGTTCCCTGAATGGTTTCAGGAGCTATTTATAAGAATGGTTGTGTGAACAGTTTAGACTGTGTTCCTTCTAAAGTCTACTTGATACTGCCTGCACTGAAATAGGGGAAAGTGAGCACCCATGATTCCCATACAACATCCCCCAACTAACTTTTTGATAAGATTTTAAACTCCAGAGACGTATAAGGGCCCTCACCACTCAGAATTACTAGATTTTAACGTTATCATATTTGCTTCAAGTCATTTACAAAGGAAATAAAACATCACAGGTAAGGTGGAGTTCCCTTTGATGCCCCCACTTCTGCTCCTATTTTTCTGTTAACATACCTATAGACAAACAGTACTGTGTAATTTTACTTTTTAGAAAACATTATGCAGACCAAATAAACCATGTCCCTGGTCCAGTTTATGATACTTAATTTAGAACATAAAATTCTTCATTCAGAGGCTCTGTAAAAGTCTATGCTAAATATGAAAAGGGTAAAGAAACAATAATCCTGCATATAATCATCTTGGTAAGAAAAAAGTTATTTCTTCAAGAAAAGGGTGAAAAGATACAGACGTAGTGAAGAGAAGGGCCATATGCACCCCAATGTTCATAGCAGCATTGTCCACAGTAGCTAAATCGTGGAAGGAGCCGAGATGCCCTTCAACAGATGACTGGATTAAGAAGTTGTGGTCCATATATACAATGGAATATTACTCAGCTATCAGAAAGAATGAGTTCTCAACATTTGCTGCAACATGGACGGCACTGGAGGAGATAATGTTAAGTGAAATAAGTCAAGCAGAGAAAGACAAATATATGGTTTCTCTCATCTATGGAACATAAGAAATAGGATGATCGGTAGGGGAAGAAAGGGATAAAGAAAGGGGGGGTAATCAGAAGGGGGAATGAAACATGAGAGACTATGGACTATGAGAAACAAACTGAGGGCCTCAGAGGGGAGGGGGGTGGGGGAATGGGATAGACCGGTGATGGGTAGTAAGGAGGGCACGTATTGCATGGTGCACTGGGTGTTATACGCAACTAATGAATCAGCGAACTTTATATCGGAAACCGGGGATGTACTGTATGGTGACTAACATAATACAATAAAAAATCATTTAAAAAAAAAAAGAAAAAAGAAAAAAAAAAGGGTGAACTAACATACCTAATAAGCTCAGTTGTCACCTGATAAAGTGCCACCTCTTATTCTTCAATTCAAATCCTTCTTAACCTTAATGGCATATCATTTTATTATAATAAAAATCATTTTCAACTCTATGCCAATTTTTTTATTACGGCATAGAGTCCCATGCCTGGTCTTCCACGGATCAATTTAAGAAATCAAACTAGTATAGAAAAATGGAGGAGAAAAAGATTAATCTAATTTTAGTTTCATTCAAGTCATTCTTCTGATGGTTAAAATAAAAAATTTTTTCATGGAAAACTCCATTTTGACCCCATTTCCATAAACATCCTTGTAAAACTGAGTAACTTCCCTGTTAAAATATGAATGTGATAGCCATAGAAAAACAGAAAATGTTAAATTATAAAGGTAAAATACTTCTTCAGTAACATTACTCTTAAATATCTTATTTTTAAAATTACAAATTAAAAAATTTAATATGCTTTAAAACAATCTAACATGCCTTAAAACAGGCACGTAAGCAGACTGACGGCCCCTACACAGGAGTGCTCGCAAATGGAGTTTTGCCCTGTTGGGCAGCTCCAATCTTTCATTGTTATTATATTCCTGCAGGAGAGGAAAATGCCTTGGCCTTTACCGTTATTCATGCCCAGGGAACTCATTGCCCTACAGGCTTCATTTCAGAATACACCAAACATGAGCACTGACAGAATGCGCACGGGGAGAGAGAAGTGTGTTAACATTTTAAATAATAATCCACTTAATTAAGCCTCTAAAAGTTTCAGCAACTCTCTACATAATCAAACAAAACAAACATTGAGTCCAGATTATAAAATAAATAAACACTTTGATTTTAACCTTACCTAAGCAGTAATTCTCTGAGCTTCACAAAAAGCTCTTTACTTTGAAAATGAAGAAAAATCAAAGCTTGGGTTATCTTCAACAACTCTATTGGTTTATAGGTGTCCAAATGTTTATACAGAATTGAAGCGATCCTATAAAGAATGATAAAACATATATTACAATCAATTCATTCATTTATTTATTAAATATTTACAGAGGAGCTCTTTCTTGCCAGACATGCTCTGTGCTGGAGAAACAGCAATGAATGAAACATGGTTTTCTGCTCTTGAAGAGCAGTCTCAAAATGGTGATAGAAATGCAAACAATTAAAATAGAATGATATAAGAGCTATCAATGAAGTGTGAATGAAATAATATTTAATTATTAAGAGCAAGAGGAGAGAAAAGCATAAAGTTTCACTTTCTAAATAAAAAAAAAAACTCACAAAACGGCAATCAAATTCCACATCTTCCCCACAAAGAGAACTTTACTGAGAGTTACTAACAATTAGCACAACTGATTTAATTTTCTTCCTTAATTCACTGGCCCTCTAATGGAATGGATTAAAAGCAATGAGAAATGCTAAGAGGGAGTATGTTGGAAGAAATGGGGCAGAAGGAATACTTTAAAAAGGATCATATAATAGATAATAAAACATTAAGTATATATAATCTGAACTATGTATTTTTTCTTCTTAAATTTCTTTAAAAAAAAAAGACAATATATGGCAGTATGACTTGAAGGTAACTGTGGTGTCAAACAATTCAAGTTCACGTAGACACTCCACTTTGCTAGATGATCCTCTGCTTGAAAATAACAGCAGCAGCAAATGAAATGAAAAATGCTATAAACAATTTAAAAATCTCTATTTTAAAAAACAAACTATTTAGATAATAAACAATGCATTAAATGTTAATTCCTGAGTTCTTCAAAACCAACGGCTAGATTATAGAAAAAAACATACTGCATTCTCAAAAAAATAGTTACTTATGGATGACAACTAAATGTTAACACCATGAATTTCAGGAAAGACTACTTTTTAATCAGATGTGAATTTCTGCTTTCCATCTCTTCCATTGCTCCCATCACTGCCAGAGCCTGCTGGCTGGTTAGCTTCTCTGACATCAATAATAGAGTTGATTTAAGTCTAGAAATAAAGAAAAATATTTTTATGTTGAAAAACTGATGACTAGCTCATAAAAAGTTCTTTTTTAAAATAAGTTTTTAGGTAGGGCACCAGGGTGGCTCAGTAGGTTAAGCAGCTGCCTTCGGCTCAGGTCATGATCCCAGGATCGTGGGATCAAGCCCCACGTGGGGCTCCCCGCTCAGCAGGGAATCTGCTTCTCCCTCTCCCTTTGCCCCTCCCGCTGCTCATTCTATCTCTCTCTCTCTCTCTAATAAATAAAAATCTTTAAAAAAATAAATAAAGTTCTTAGGTAATGAATAGAAAAGAAATACAAACACACACTGATTTCCATATGCAGTATCAATTTTCTCCCCACATAATAGGGGATAATATAAATGACTGAATAAAAAAATATATATTGTTTTTATCAAAGGAATTAAGGCTTCAGTACACTCTAATCTTAAACTGTCTCTTAAAAAAATACAGACAAAAGGTTTTTAAATTGTTGTTCAAATAAGGTTATAATGATTATAAAATACGATTCAGTGAAATTATTCAGTACTACAGAGCTAAAGACTAAAAGCTGACATTCTAACAATATCCCAATTATCTTAAATTGAGAAAGATCTGATCAGGAAGTCAATATACCTGCATATTAACAGAAATCTCATATACTAAATACTTGCTGTGACACTATAAACCGAAAATTTACAAAGACGATGCATTTTGAAACCAAAAATTTACAAAGACGATGCATTTTGAAACCGAGGTGGTGCATGCACTAACAGGAGTATCTATATATAACTGTATCTTTTAGAATAATTTATTTTTTAGAAGATTTTATTTATTTATTTGACAGAGAGAGAGAGGGAGCACACAACCACAGGGAACAGCAGAGGGAGAGGGAGAAGCAGGCTCCTGCTGAGCAGGGGGCCCAACGCAGGCGGGGCTCCATTCCAAGACCCCAGGATCATGATGTGAGTAGAAGGAAGACGCTTAACCGACTGCCACCCACGTGCCCCTATAGAATAATTTAGCAAGCAAGCCCAAAACATGAAATCTGAAGATAACAGGATAAATTCTCTATTCATACTGGATAGCTCTACACCGTCCTTTTCATCAACCTTATCAAACATTTTAAACCCAGCTTCTCCTCAAAGCTTTTCCCAACCGTTTATGTCCACATTTTTCTCTCATTTTCTTGTCTATATCTCTATCACTAATTGGAGTACCTATTCATAACAGTATTGCAATATCATGGTATTTACACATTTTTATTACATATACATTTCTATCCTCCCAGTTGGAATATAAATTCCTTGAAGGCAGGGACCCAATTAGATTCAACTTTTGTACTCCTTTAGCATATGAGATTCCAAAAGTACTTGGTGACCAAAAAAAATTCCAATAAAAGCTTTTTAACTAATTATCTTGTTTCCATCTTGATACAGTCTCTTAAAATGTATCCTTAAAAGTCTTCATATAATTCAAAGGACCCTTAAAAATAAAACTCTCCATGAATCTTTTGGTAAGAGAGTAATGACGTAGATACCTCTATTATGCAACTCTTGGAACCCCTGCTTAACGGAATCTACTGATCATACTTATCTCTTTGCTCATACCTAGTAATTATGTATTAATGTTTGCCCATCTTTATATCCCAAACAGTTCTATTTGCATCAATATCTAGCAAAACTGGGAATTTTTAAAAGATAGGAAAAAGATGAAATTCACTCCAACTTGACAAGAGAACATTTACCAAGGTGCTTAAGAAATGCCTTTGATGATGAATATAGAGACAACAAAGAATAGAATGGTCCATTGTTAGGACTATTATAAATCTGAATATTCTACACCCTATACTGGAGGTAGGAGAGTCTTTTCTCTGTGTGTAAAGTCAATCAGATGGCCCAAGAAGGGACAATAAAAACATTTAAGTGGTATTCTTTACAGAGAATATCCATCTCCCTCATCCTCTCTTGTGTTGGCCAACACCATGGAGTTATCGGCCTTTTCTCAGAATTTAACAGTAGACTAAGAGTTTGAGATGTAAATTAAAACAATCAGAGAAGGAATCAAGGACCATACATAAGAGATTATTCTCCCTTCCAGGGCTGCATGGGGTGATATGTGTGCCTTCTACGGCAAGGAGGTCTAAGCTTGCAAGGCTCCATGCAGTTACAAGAAAAGTAAAGCATTTTTAGGTGAACTTACTGTTTCTTTTCTTCAGGTCCTGCCATGGGTCCCAATGCTACAAACAGTTTTACAAAGCCATCAGGGTGATCAAACAGAGGAATCATTTCAGTTAGCCTCTTGTTAGCCATTTTAATAAATTCAAAACTATGAAACTGTAGAGAGTGATATAGACTAAGTATTTTACTTATGGAGTCCAAATCAAGGTGGTTCATATTGTGTAAAAACACTTTATTGCACCTTTCTAATAGTGGGTAGTAACTATATTTAGTATTTCGAAGAAATTGTACTATTCTTCTTGCAACATTGACTTGGGAAGAATCTGTGGTATCAAAAAGATGTTCTGTTTTGTGCACTAATTGTTCTTGAAAACGTTGTGATATTAAAGAAGATATGCTGACCATCAATACAGACAAGGACCTAAAAAGGAAAAAGATGCAAAGATTTTCACCTTATTTAAGAATAAAGAACAATTCTAAGACTAAAATGGAAAAGAACTAGTTAAAATATTATGGGTTTTATACCACAAAATTTTTCCTTTAAATATTCTATGGGACTTGAAGCAGACCTCCTAGTAATCAAATTCCTTTAGATAAAAAAAAATTGTAATATCTTTTGTTGAGTGTGTATAATATCTCATTATATAAATAAGTGCCTTGAAGGAAAACATTTTAGTGAAATTCACTCAGAAATCATTTTGGACCAACAGCCCATGAATACAACATTAAAAGTCTCAATTTATATTTTTGGCATTAGACTTCACTTTGTTACTCCTTTCTCTGTATATCTATAACTTGCTAATAAAAATCTTGGCAAGGGGCACCTGGGTGGCACAGCAGTTAAGCGTCTGCCTTCGGCTCAGGGCGTGATCCCGGCGTTGTGGGATCGAGCCCCACATCAGGCTCCTCCGCTATGAGCCTGCTTCTTCCTCTCCTACTCCCCCTGCTTGTGTTCCCTCTCTCGCTGGCTGTCTCTATCTCTGTCAAATAAATAAATAAAAAATCTTAAAAAAAAAAATCTTGGCAGGATATTTCTCACTAATAAATGCTTTCGTATTTTTTAATGTCTCATGCTAGGTAGATAGTAACATATGACAGTAAGTACTGAACATAAGGTAGCATTTAATATTTCTTCACTAAAAAGTACTTTTAAGGAACATAAATCACTCTTCCAGGCATTGAGGGAGACATCAAAATTACAAACAAAGGTGAGGTCCCTGCTTTCAAAACACAGGTCTTACATAATACAAAAATCAGAAAACCACAAATACAAGAATGCACCCATAATGAATAAGGAATGCAAAACGGAAAAGGTATATAACAAATGTTTAGGGATGATAATTATAAAACATCTACAGAAAAGACATAAAAATGTGAGTCTAAAACTATCTCAACCACTAGGATAGGGGGACAGTTTGCATTTATTTTTGTTTCCAAATTTCTTCAACCTTTCCAATAAAATAAATATATTTTAAAAACCCAGTTGTACAATACTTTGACTTCTCTAAAATGTTTCATGTTACTATTAAGCACCATTAATTAGTAACTTAACATTGCTATTTCATTTAACCATAAACCCTTTGAAATGATTTTTTTAATTGTATGTATATTTGTAATTGCAGTTTTGAGCAGGGAAATGTCCAAAGATTTTATTAGATTCTCAAAGGGGTCTATAAGAACTTTTTAAAGTTAAAAAAAATTCACACTGACTTTTATTTTCTCTGCTTTTACAAGCTACTTTGCTAATGTGTGAAAATATATATAACATAAAATTTACCAAACATTTTTAAGTATACAGTTCAGTGGTATAAAGTATATTCACAGTGTTGTGCAACCATTACCACTATCCACCTGTAGAACTTTCTTATCTTCTTAAACTAAAACTCCTTACCCATTTAAACAGTAACTCTCAATTCTTTACCCCTGCCAGCCCCTAGCAATAACCATTCTACTTTCTGCTTTTATGAATTTGACTACTTTGAGAGCTCATTTAAGTGGAATCATACAATATTTGTCCTTTTGTGTTTGGCTTATTTCACTTAGCACAGTGTCACCCATGTTACAGCATGTGTCAGAATTTCCTTCCTTTTTAAGGCTGAATAATATTCCATTGCAGCTCTATACCACATTTTGATTGTCCATTCATCTATCAATGAACACTTAGGTTATTTCCACCTTTTGACTATTATGACTAATGCTGCTATGAACACTGATGTATGCTACAGACTGAACTGTGTCCCCCTGCAAACTCCACATATTAAAGTCCTAGCCCTCGATGTGACTATATTTGGAGACAGGGTCTTTAGGAAGGTAATTAAAGTTGAATGAGGTCACTGGGGGCAGGCAAACTTGTTAGCTTGCAAGTAAAGTAAAATCTCAAATATTTCACAGATCTCAACAATACCATGTTCTACTTTATATACTTTATCTCTAATTCCCACAGCAACATTGCAAAGGAGATTCCAAAGTAGTACTATTTTATAGATAAGGATACTAAAGTTTCAAGAGATTAAAGTCACATAGGTAGTATGTGGCAAATCTAAGTGTGTGTGCATCCAAAGCCCAGAATCTCTCTACCATATATTTACCTTAAATACATTTACCTTAAGTCCTCTATGGTTTCCAGATTCCTATGTACAATATCAGCTATTTTTCCCATTAATGGACTGAAATATAAATGTTGATATACTAGGCAAGAGGAAAATTTTGACAGCACATTAATATCAAACCTATTAAAGGAAATATACAAAGGAGAGAATTACTACTTACTTTCACTTAAAACACAATACACAATTATAAAATAAAAAGCAATCAGAAGTATTAATATACTACTAATACATTACTAATACAAAAGGAATGTTTTTTAAAAGATTTTTTTATTATTATAAAAGTAACCCATGCTAACAATTAAAAAGTCAGATACTACTAGAAGATTTTTTAAAGGAAAAAAATCACTTGAAATTATTTGAATCATTTATCTATTAATTTTTTGAGATGACAGATCAATTTCAACATAAGGTTGTACATTAACAAAACAACTACTACTATAACAAGGCTGTGAAAAACTCCAGAATTTTTCTGTAAGAAAAAGGATCCCGTATCTTCAACAAGTAAATGGCAAGACAAAAGAGAGGGAAGGAGAATTGTTACAGATTTTAAAAGAGTCCTGAAAAAAAAAAAAAAAAAAAAAAGACTCTGCATTCACTAAGACAAGCATAAGAAAGTCCACAGAGGCACAATATGTTAATAGCAAAAAACTGCAAACAATCTAAATATCTATCAAAAGTATATCAGATAAATTGTACATATTCCTAAAATACCACACAGCGATAAAAAAGAACAAACAACTGAATCATGTAAATCATGGAGGAATCTTTAAAACAAATATATGCTATTTCAAATACATGCTGATTACCCTTGCTATGATCCATCATACAGTGTTAACCCATAATGTATTGTATTTGAATCATTACAAATTATGTTTATATAACATTTATAAACATTTTAACAAAATCATTGATTAATAGCTAATGTAGTAACAAAAAATTAACATCATAGGCCACAGAGACCAAAAAACCAGAAGTTAATGTTATTTTATGACACTATTAAAAATTCTACATAGGAAGTACAAATGAGAGTTTAAAAAATTTTTAAATATTATGAAAAAATAAAAAACATCATATAGAATAAAATCTTCTAAGCTATTTTGAAATGAAAAATTAAAAGGAAATGTCTGATTGACTGGGAAGTACAACTGTACATTTGTAATTTAACTGTTTAACAGAAAAACAAAAAAAGCATCTATTTTACAACTGATTTGTTCAAGCTGCATAATACATGTAACAATGCTGCTTTAAAGAAAAATTTTAAAAACTTGAGCTATTGTCAACAATGACCAAATTTAACCCAAAAACCCAGTAGTTTGGACTGCTCACAAAAGAAATAAGGTATTTCTCCTTACTCTCAATGAAAGATAGTTGCAGATAAAGAGAATGCAAAAATGGAGATGAGAAGACAGATGGGGTAGGTCATGAGATTTACTAAAATCACAATTCAGTAAATCAATGTAGAATTTCTCAGCCCAGAGAATTGTTTGATCACATTTAATTTAATCCAGCACATATTAACAAAGGCCAACAGAGCTCGCCCATATATAACCACAATTTTAAAAATTTACCATGGTTTATACTTTAAGCAACAATATGCTGAAAGGGCGTAAGATGGGGTAAAATAACCAGTGATGAGCCTGCTCCCCTCTGTCTACAGATAAATAGCCTGTTGTTTCTTCTGCATCTTAGTCAATCCTTTCCTTTCTGCCCTAGGTTTCTACTTGGTTTTGGAGAGGTGTTTGTGTTTTGCTGATTTTGTTTTTTACTTTTTAATCCCCGTTACCTATTCTAGCAACCCCCTCCCCCACTTTCCCTCTGGTAACCATCAGTTTGTTCACCATATTTAACAGTCTGTTTCTTGGTTTGTCTCTCCTTTCTTTTCCCTTTGCTCATCTGTTTTGTTTCTTAAATTCCACATATGAGTGAGATTATATGGTATTTGTTTCTCTGACTTATTTCACTTAGCATTATACTCTCTAGTTCTATCCATGTTGTTGCAAATGGTAATATTTCATTCTTTTTTATAACTGAATAATATTCCATTGCATAAATGCACTATATCTTCTTTAGCCACTCACCTATTGATGGAGACTTGGGCTGCTTCCATAGTTTGGCTATTGTAAATAATGGGGCTATAAACATTGGAGTGTATGTATCCCTTTGAATTAGTGTTTTTGTGTTTTGGAGGTAAATACCCAGTAGTGCCATTACTGGATCATGGGGTAGCTCTATTTTTAACTTTTTGAGGAACCTCCATATTGTTTTCCACAGTAACTGCACCAGTTTACATTCCCACCAACAGTTCAAGAGGGTTCCTTTTTCTCCAAATCTTCGCCAACATCTGTTTTTTGTGTTGATTTTAGCCATTCTGACAGGTGTAAGGAATTATCTCATTGTAGTTTTGATTTGCATTTCCCTGATGATGAGTGATGTTGCCCATCTTTTCACATGTCTGTTGGCCATCTGGATGTCTTCTTTGGAGAAATGTCTGTTGATTTCTTCTGCCCATTTTTAATTAAATTATTTGTTTTTGGGGTGTTCAATTGTATCAGTTCTTTATATATTTTGGATACTAACCCTTTATCAGATGTCATTTGCAAATATTTTCTCCCATTCAGTAAGCTACCTTTTAATTTTGTTGATTATTTCCTTTGCTGTGCAGAAGCTTTTTATTTTGATGTAGTACCAATAGTTTATTTTTGCTTTTATTTCCCTTGACTCAGGAGATGCATCTAGAAAAATGTTGCTATAACCAATGTCAGGGAAATTACTGCCTGTGCTCCCTTCAAGGACTTGTATGGTTTCAGGTTTCACATTTAAGTCTTTAATCAATTTTGAGTTTATTTTGGTGTTTGGTGAAAAAAAAGAAAGTGGAACAATTTCATTCTTTTACATATGGATGTCCAGCTTTCAAAACACCATTTGTTGAAAAGACTGTCTTTTGCCCATTTGATTTTCATTCCTCCTTTCTCAAAGATTAATTGACCATATAATTGTGGGTTTGTTTCTGGGTTTTCTGTTCTATTCCAGTGATCTACTAGTTTTATGCCAGTACCATACTGTTTTAATTACTACTGCTTTGTAATATAACTTGAAATCTGGAATTGTGATACCTCCAGTTTTGTTTTTCTTTTTCAAGATTGCTTTGGCTATTAGACGTGTTTTGTAGTTCCATACAAATTTTAGGATTGTTTGTTCTAGTTCTGAGAAAAATGCTGTTGGTATTTGATAGGGATTGCGTTAAATCTGTAGATTGCTTTGGGTAGCACAGACATTTTACCAGTATTTGTTCTTCCAATCCATGAGCATCAGTGTCTTTCCATTTCTTCACATCATCTTGAATTTTGTCAGTGTTTTATAGTTTTCAGAGTACAAGTCTTTCGCTTCCTTGGTTAAGTTTATTCCTAGATATTTTATTGATTTTGGTGCAATTGTAAATGGGAATGTTTTCTTAATTTCACTTGCGGCTGCTTCATTATTAGTGTATAAGAATGCAACAAGTTTCTGCACATTCATTTTGCATCCTGCAACTTTACTGAATTCATTTACCAGTTCCAGTAGTTTTTTGGTGGAGTCTTTAAGGTTTTCTATATATAATATCATGTCATCTGCAAATTTTGAGAGTTTTACTTCTTCCTTTAAACTCGGATGCCTTTTATTTCTTTATGTTGTCTAATTGCTGTGGCTAGGATTTCCAGTACTATGTTGAGTAAAAGTGGTATTGTCTTTTCCTGACCTTAGGGGAAAAGGTCTCAGTTTTTTACCACTGAGTATGATGTTGGCTGTGGGTTTTTCATATAAGGTCTTTATTATGTTGGGCTTTGTTCCCTCTAGACCTAGTTTGAAGGTTTTTTATCATGAATGGATGTTGTACTTTGTCAAATGCTTTTTCTCCATCTAATGAAATGGTCATATGGTTTTTATCCTTTCTTCTATTGATGATGTATCATGTTGACTATTTTGTGAATATTAAACCACCCTTGCATCCCTGGAATAAATCCCACTTGACCGTGATGTATGATTTTTTTTAATGTATTGCTGAATTTGATTTGCGAATATTTCATTGAGGATTTCTGCATTTATATGCATGAGAAGATATTGGCCTGTAGTTCCCTTTTTTTGTGGTGTCTTTATCTGATTTTGGTATCAGCGTTGATACTGGCCTCATAGAATGAATTTGGAAGTTTTCCTTCCTCTTCTATTTTTTGGAAGTTTGAGAAGAATAGATATTAACTCTTCTTTAAATGTTAAGTAGAATTTGCCTGTGAAGCCATTTGGTCCTAGACTTCTGATTTTTGGGTTTTTGATTACTGATTCAGTTTCATGGCTGGTCATCAGTGTGTTCAAATTTTCTATTTCCTCCTGCTTTAGTTTTGGTAGGTTATATGTTTCTAAGAATTTATCCATTTCTTCTAAGTTGTCCAATTTGTTGGCATATAGGTTTTCATAATATTCTATTACAGTTGCTTGTATTTCTATGGAGTTGGTTTTTTTTTTAAAGACTTTATTTATTTTACATAAAGACAGCATGAGCAGTGGGAAGGGCAGAAGGAAAGAAAGGGAGAGAGAAAATCCTAAGCAGACTCCCTGCTAAGCATGAAGTCTGACACAAGGCTCGATCCCAGAACTATGATATCATGACCTGAGCCAAAAATCAAGAGCTGGATGCTTAACTGACAGAGCCATCCAGACACCCCCTGTGGTGTTGGTTGTTATTTCTGATTTTGTTTATTTGGGCTCCCTCTCTCGCTCTCTGATAACTCTGGCTAGAGGTTTATCAATTTTGTTGATCTTTTCAAAGAACCAGCTCCTGGTTTCATTGATCTTTCTTTTTTTTTTTTTAAAGATTTTATTTATTTATTTGACAGAGAGACAGCCAGCGAGAGAGGGAACACAAGCAGAGGGAGTGGGAGAGGAAGAAGCAGGCTCATGGTGGAGGAGCCTGATGTGGGGCTCGATCCCAGAACGCCGGGATCACGCCCTGAGCTGAAGGCAGACGCTTAACTGCTGTGCCACCCAGGCGCCCCTCATTGATCTTTCTATTGTGTATTTTTAGTTTCTATATCATTTACTTCTCCTCTAATCTTCATTATTTCCTTCCTTTTGCTCAGTTTGGGTTTTGTTTGTTCTTCTTTTTCTAACTCCTTTAGGTGTAAGGTTACATTGTTTGAGATTTTTCTTGCTTCTTGATGTCAGCCTATATTACTATAAACTTCCCTCTTAAAATTTTTGCTCCATCCCAAAGATTTTGGAAACTTGGTTTTTTTATTTTCATGTTTCAATGTAATTTTTGATTTCTTGTTTGACTTCTTGGTTCATTAATTCATTATTTAGTAACATGTTATTTAACCTCCATGTATTTGTGTCATTTGTGTTCCATGGTTTTTATTTCATTTTTTATCAAGTTATAATTGACATTTAACATTACATTAGTTTCAGGTATACAACATGATGAATTGATATTTATATACACTGTGAAATGATTACCCCAATAAGTCTAGTTTCCTCTCATCATATAGTTACATAATATGTAACATAATATCATTGACTATGGTCACCATGCTGTACATTGCAACCCTATGACTTATTTGTGACTGGAAGTTTGTACCTCCTGCCCACCACCTTCTCCTATTTTGCCCATCCTCCAACTCCACTCCCCTCTGGCAACCACCAATCTATTCTCTGCATTTATAAGTTTTGTTTTGTTTACTCATTTGTTTTTAGATTTCCATATACAAATGAAATCATATTCATCTTTGTCTAATTTATTTCTTTATTATCTTTTAGGTCCTCCTATTGGGTACACAAATATTTACAAATGTATCTTCTTGCTAGATTGAGCCCTTTAGCATTATGTGATGCCCATCTTTTTCTTTTATTACAGTCTGTTTTAAGTCCATTTTGTCTGATATAAGTATAGCTACCCCAGCTTACTTTTGGTTTTCATTTGCATGAAACTTTTTCCATCTCTTCACTTTAAACCTGTATGTGTCGATACATCTGAGGGGAGCCTCTTATGGGCAGCATATAGATGGGTCTTGCTCCATTCAGCCACTCTATATCTTTTGATTGAAGAATTTAGTCCATTTATAGGGGAGGGGTTGCCCTTTTCATCAAAACATTTATTAAATGAATAACCACACGCAGACTGAGCTGTGTATGGGCTATTAAAGACTTAAGTCCTTAGCTAAAACCAGGAAAACTGCTGCCCCTTCTTCATGTTCACAGAGCAGCTACTGTTCATAGTTGGGCCAGTCTTATGGCCTGCAAAAGGGGTAAGTATCCCAGAGCAAGATTCTGCTGAACTGGAATGCAGCCAGGGATGAAGGCACTGAGCCAACCCCTCTAGGCAGTGATCTTGTGCTCTGAAGACAGATGGAGAACATGAAGGCTCTTTTCTGGCTAGGATGAGGCATATAGGTGATAGAAAAGAAAGCCAGAGAGAGGCTGGGGAAGGGAGACAGGAATTGCTTTTTATTGACTTGGTAGTGGGTTCTGCAGTAGAGCTCCTTCAGGTTTAAGGGCATTTCTTCTCTTCCTTTCTTCCTTCTGCAACTTCTCCTGCTGCCTAGGTTGCCATGACTGTAATTTAGTATCCATTTATTCTGACAGCAGTACAACTCGTCTTGCAAACTTCTCCTTTTGGGCTTTTCTTCAAAGCTAGCCTTTCACTGGAAGTGCAGGGCAGTCACCTATATAAGACCAGTTTGGGAACTCTGTATGGGACCCACAGCCAGAGAGGTTGGCAGCCAGGCCCTGCCTGGGTGGAGAAAAACAGTCCGGTGAAGATTCAGCCCATCTTCTGGTCCCCCAGTTCTCCCCAGACTGGCACCCACTGGAGTTGTCACTGGCTGCCCACCCAAGCCACCACATTGCTGTGCAGCCTCGGGACACTTAAAGCAATCATGCTGAGGCCACAGAGCCAGAAGTGGGCGTCGGTCCATTTATGTTTAACATAATTATACATGGGTATCTACTCATTGTCATTTTGTTAACTGTTTCCTGGCTGTTTCGTAGTTCTCTGCTCCTTTTTCCTCTTGCTCTCTTCCCTTACAGCTTAATGCCTTTCTTTGGTGTTATGTTTCCATTCCATTGTTATGATCTTTTGTATATCTACCATACATGTTTGCTTTGTGGTTTCCATGAGGCTTACATATATCGATACCAGTCTACTTTAAGTTAATAACAAGTTGAGTCTGAATGCACTCTAAAACTCTACATTTTTACTCCCCTTCCCACATTTTATGTTTTTGATGTTATATTTTACATCTTTTTATTTTGTATATCCCTTAACTAACTGTTGTAGTTATACTTATTTTTACCACTTTTGTCTTCTAACCTTCATGCTAAATTTATAAGTGATTAGTCTACTACCCTCAATATATATATTTACCTTTACCAGAGAGATTTTTACTTTCATATGTTTTCTTGTTACCAATTGGCCTGTCTTTTCAGCTTAAAGTACCTTTAACATGTCTTATAAGTCGTGGTGAACTTGTACAGTTTCTGCTTGTCTGGAAAACTTTCTCTCCTTCAATTCTGAATGATAATCTTCTCAGGTAGAGTATTCTTGGTTGGAAGGTTTTTTTCACTTTCAGTACTTTGAATATATCACGTGACTCCCTCCTGGCCTGCAAAGTTTCTGCTGATAAGAGTCTTGGGGGGGGGGGCAGGGTCCCTTGTACATAACAAGCTGTTTTTCTCTTGCTGCTTTTAAGATTCTCTCTTTAACTTTTGACGTTTTAATTATAATGTGTCTTGGTGTGACTCTCTTTGGGTTCATCTCATTTGGACCTCTCTGTGATTCCTAGATCTAAATGTCTGTTTCCTTCCCCCAGTTAGTGAAAATTTCAGCTATTATTTCTTCAAATAAGTTTTCTAGCCCTTTCTGTCTCTTCTCCTTCTGGGACACCTATTATGAGAACACTATGTCACTGATGTTGTCCCATAGCCCCCATAAGCTAACTCTACTTTTTTTTCTTGCTGCTCTTTTTGAGTAAGTTCCACTCCCCTGGTCCCAGTCACTAATCCTCTCTTCTGGTTCATCTAGTCTGCTGTTGAACCCCTGTAGTGTGTCTTTCTGTTTAGTTACTATATTCTTCAGTTCCCTTGACTTCTGTTTGTACTTTCTTATGTTTTCCATCTCTTTCTTGAAGTTTTGTGTTCATCCATTCTTCTCCTGAGATCAGTGAGCATCTTTATGACCATTACTTTGAACTCTTTATCAGGTAAGTTACTTATCTCTGTTTCATTTTCTCAGGGGTTTTATCTTCTTCTTTCATTTAGAACATATTCCTTTGTTTTCTCATTTTTCCTTGACTTTTGGTGTCTGTTCCTATATATTAGGCAAAATAGCTATCTCTTCAGTCTTGAAAGAGCAGTCACAGGAAGACTGGGATATTTCAGTCAGCTATCTGTGTAGTGCTTTGTGGGTACTAGCCTGCCAAGAACTCTCTGATTGGTTCAGTCCCATGAGTCCCAGAAACACAAACTTCCCTGGACACCAGAGGCAGGTGTTCAAAGGGTGTTCCCTCTATGGACTGCCATATTTGCCAGCTTTGGCAGGGCCAAGGAGGAGCACCAGGCCAAGGCAAAGCTGCCTACCAGTTTTAACAGTGTGGGGCGGGGAGGGGCACTGGGCCAGGGCAAGCTGGCCCAACAGGTTTGGTGGGGCAGAGCCATAGAAGGCAGGGCAAACAGCTTTTACAAGGTAGAGGGAGAGTGCAAAAATGGCACCTGCCAGTGCTGGTGCTAGCAAGGTAGAAGAGTGCAGAAATGGTGCCCACCAGTGCCTCTAGCCACAGAGAGGGTTCCAATAGACCCCTGTCCTTCTGGCAGGCACTTTAAACTCACCCAGTGAATCCATCACATATGGCCTAGGCACTTCCAAACTGCTACTTTTGTGCTGGGTCCCAGGACAAGTAAGTCTGTGTGAGCACTTTAAGAGCAGAGTCCCAGTTTCCTACAACCCTTGGGTCTCCTTGATGTAAGCTCCATTGCTTTTCAAAGCCACACATTTGAGAGCTCATCTCTTTGGTACAGGTCCCAGGAGTTGGGGTTCCTGATGTGGGGCTCAAACCCCTCACTCCTCAGGGATACACTCCATATTTGTTAGATCTCTCCCTCTTGTGAGTCACTGAGTCGGGAGTGAGGTTCTTGGTGAGACCATGTCTCTGCCTCTCCCACCTATCTCGAGGTGGCTTTGGATCATTTGTTGTGGAGGAGTTGTTCAGCTAGTCCTCAGGTCTTTTTCAGAGACAGTCATTCCATAGGTATCTAGATTTGGTGTGCCCTTGGTAGAGTGAGAAGGTCTTCCTGTGCCACCATCTTGAACCACCTCTCTGTTCTGTGGTTTTTAAATCCTCCTTTCTCTTTGCCACTTTGATTTTCCCTTTCTTCACTAACATTTGTTATACTCCACTAGTAATGGATATAGGCTATGCTGAATCGCTATGGGAAAAAGTTCAAAATTCAGAAACAGCTAAACATTTTCCAAAGTAAGGTCTGTTATTATCTCCCTTTTTTTAAATAAATGGAGTTTCTCACATATTCTTATATAGTACAAATAATACACTTTTGTATAGAATAGATTTCTCTGTACTCATAAGAATACCCTGAACACATTTTACATTTTTCTAGATGATTACTGATTATGGCAACATGCTACAAATATAGTAATGTACAGGAAAGAGATCTGATCGTATTCACAGCAGTAAACTTGAAAACTTCTAAGTCACCTATGAGTTATGTTCACTGCCTCTCCGTAAAGAGGAAGTGATAAATAAGTACCTACAAATGCTGTTAAACAATGTTAAATAGTTTCCCCTTCTAGTAAACTGGTGTCTTCTTTTCTCGCCTATCATTCAGAGAATCTTTTCTTTCTTTTTTTTTTTTTTAATTTTTTAAGTGAACTCTACCCCCAATATAGGCTCAAACTCACAATGCCAAGATCAAGAATCTCATGCTCTACAAATTAAGTCAGCCAAGCACCTTGAATCTTTTCTTTCTGAAGCAGAATCTTCCAGAAAAGAAGATTCAAAAAGCCAAATAGCTGTTACTGCACCTTACTTATATTTTGATTAATTATATATCTGGAAAAGGACACTGTTTCCACTCTTAAAGAGTAAATATTCGAGTTTTCTTTCTCTCTTAAGGAAAATACACATTCCTTATTATCTTCCTTTACACGATCAAATCCTCAACCTAAGTAAGTTTACATTTTTTTTTCAGTGAAGCTTGATAGGTAGGCAGCAGCTTAAAACATGATTTTACTGAGCTAACCTTGAATAGGATAACTGTGATCTAAGATGATGAACCCAGAGTACTTGCCTTTCCAGTCTTCTCCATGCTTCTGTAACTAGTGCTGCAACCAGGTCATGGGTCACAGTAGCACACCTCAATAGAATCAAGAGAAAATCATTTTCCACATATAAACACTTTTAAATTATTAAAAACAATTGTGCAAGTAAGAATTATAATGCAAAAGTGAACCTCAAGTTATATTACTCTTGGTCCTTATTTCTGGTCCATTCCCATTTTAATATTGTTTCCTTGATACACTGTAATAAACATCCACATTTTATCCCATGCCTCTCTCATTCTTTTATCTGTTCAATGTCTTCCACTGATCAATGAAAATGTTCAGTGATACATATTATATTAAAAGTACATATGGTATATATTAATTGGCTCTGATTATAAAAATATTTTTATAGGAGAGAGTTTGTAAAATAAAGAAAAACTTGAATAGGGTACTAAAAATCATTCATAGGTCTATACTCATAAATAGCCACGATCATTAATTTGGAGCATTTCATTCCAGTTATCTTTTCTACACACATATGAAATACACATATTTCTCTTCTACTTTTATATCCTGCCTTTTTCAGTAAGTTAACATTATATTATGGACATCTGCCCATGACATACTGTTCACAACAATTTTTAAACACTGCATAGTATTCCCTTATGTGACTATAAAAAGACACATCTACTTTTAGAATTTTAGTTTTTCAATATTATAAATAATGTTGAGATGAGTATCAATGTACAATAATCTTTATATGTATCTCAGATTACTTTCTTAGGATAAATCCTAGAAGCAAAATTACTGGATCCAGGGTATTTTTATACTTTTTGATATGTATTGTACCACTAGAGCATATAAGAGTCCCTCTTCCAGTATATCTTCATTAACAATGAATACCTTCTATATAACTAAACCATATATACTGTATTTTGTGGTATAAAAATCTCTTTTTAACCAATTTCAACATTTTTATAATGTTAAGGCTATATTAGTTTGTCTCCTAAAAATCAAAGACTTTCAGGTTGAGTCATGAAGCAAAATTGAACTACATGCTGTTTTTAAAACCTGAAAACAACATTATATTTTATTCTTGAAATCCTTTCATTATTAAAATATGACTTAGGAGGGAAACATAGAAATACAGCTTTTAGACAAATCATCACCAAGCAGTTTTTCTCCATTTGCCTAACAGACGAGTCTTATGAGGTGTTTAACACAATGTTTTATAGTTAAGTAAGTTTGGAAACTGACCTCACTTAGATATTTATAATATATATTAACATATTAAAGGCTCTGAGGAATCCTGCAAAAAAGACTTGTTTAATTTTATCTTATTTATCATTTTCCAAGTTAACATGCCCACTAAGAAAGCAAATGTATATGGATATATGGGTTGGATAATCATGTGAGAAAACCGCTGTTTTTCCATGAATGAGACTAAGAAACAGACTTACCGCAGCTTTTGTGTGTTTTCTCTTATATATCTGCTAAATACTTTATTTAGAAAATCCAGTTCTTCTGAAGGCTGGATTCCCTTCCAAACAATGTAAAATTTCTTTTTGTTTTTTGTTTTCCCAGCTTTATTGAATTATGATTAACAAATAAAAATTGCATATATTTAGGTGGCACAACAGGATATTTGATATACATATACAATCAAAGAATATCCTCTAAACATCTTAAAAATATTAGATGATTAGGAAAACTATTTACAGAAAAAAAACGCATTGTTTTTCATTTTAAAGAGATTTTTAGAAAATTAAAATACAGAAATAAACTACAATCATTTCTATAAAATCTAAAAGTACATTACTTACTGTTGTGTGATGTACAACACATTCACCAGGGTATCATCATTCACGAATTCCTTTTGACTTGTAGCTACATTATGAAGAGTAAGAAATTGGGGATGGTCTCTGATACATTCAACATTTTTTAAAAAGCTGGTCTTCTGGTTTTGAAACTGCCAAAGTATATTAAATGCACATTCCACTTGTTTTTCTGAAAGTATGGTTTTGTTTTTTTCAATAAGATCAAATACTTGCTCTTCATCTGTACACGTAATCATCTGGCTAATTAGTGGCTTACAACTGCAGGTTCGAAACTGAAACAGTCTCCAGGAGAACGGACAAATAGCTCTTAGGCGAAGCATATTTACAAACAATGAGTCTAAAAGAAAGGTAATTCTTCATTTATATCATAAATTTTCTTAGGCAATGAAAACCATTTGCAACTAGTAGTCAGGTGCAATACGCTGATAAAAAAGGTAACTATTTTTCCTTCATGTATTTTGCTTCCATTATGATAACTCCTAATCCCATTCCAAAACGCAGCTTCTATAAAAGGATTGGTTAAACATGGTTATCCTAATATTATTAATTACAAATTGGTTCCAAATTTCAAATTAAAGTAACAAGCTTTTCTGCATTAACTAGAGACTTTGTTCTTAGTCTGAAGCAAACAGCAGGATTTGGTTCAAAACTAAGTGTCCAGGAAAAGGGACTTCTTTCTGCACTCCATTGAAAAAATGTTTGTTAAATCTGACATATATATAGTTTTCAAATTTGACAACAAAAGCAGAAGGGAAAAAAATCCTAAACTCAGAACCATCTCTTTAAACAAATGAGTCAAACTATTTGCAATAAATAAATAGATCACCTTTAACATTTTTACAAGGAACAGCCATTAATTCAGAGCCATACATTTTTTTTTTTTTAATTTTTTCAGGGGGCTCAGTTGGTTAAGCATCTGCCTTTGGCTCAGGTCATGATCCCAGGACCCCTGGGATGAAGCCCTGCTTCTGGCTCCCTGCTCAGTGGAGAGCCTGCTTCTCCCTCTCCTTCTGTCCCCAACCCCCAACTCATGCTCTCTCTCTATTTCAAATAAATAAAACCTTTTACAAAATAAATGAATAAATAAATAAATATTTTCAGGGGCACCTGGGTGACTCAGTTGGTTAAGTGACCGACTTTCGGTTTCTGTTCAGGTCATGATCTTAGGGTAGTGGGATCCAGCCCAGCACCAGGCTCTGCCCTTAGCACCCTGTCTGCCTGAGATTCTTTCCCTCTCCCTCCCCCTCCGCTTCTCCCTCCGCTTGCATGCGCACACTCTCTCTCTCTCTAAAATAAATAAATAAATTTTTTTTCTAAAAATTTTTTTCAGAAGAATAATTTCTGGTATATTTACTTTCAGGATAATTTCTCGTTCCTTTCTTCTGGTACTCTAAAAAGAACTCAAATGGTTTAGTCACTACTGATCTTAGATCAGTTGAAACCAATAAGCAAGATGATTAAAGCTCCAATCGGAAATATAAAGAAATCAAGAAATGTATCAAGACATGATGAAGTAATATAAGAAACAAAGATAATAATGAAAAAGGATATCTATTTTAGAAATATAAATGTTTATATTTCTACTTGAGTAACAACAGAAAAGCTGGGACTAAAATCATAGCATCTAACACTTCTGCAACTTTCACAAAGGACTTCTAAAATATATTATCCTATTAAATTCTCTGAACTAACTTATCAGGCAGATATTATCATTTGCATTTTACGGGTGAGAAAAGCTATTTTCAAAAAGGTTAAAAAACTATTCTAGTACTTGTGAAGCTGAGGTTATCACCCTGTTATTTCCATTCTTTCCACTTGGAACACCTCCTGACATCAACAAAACCAATACTAAGATTGCCTCAGACTCCTCTCTATGGCTATGCTAAGCTGTCCATTCACAAGAAAAAAGAAAAGAAAAGAAAAGAAAAGAAAAGAAAAGAAAAGAAAAGAAGACAGTATTGGTACTTTGTGGCTATCAGTACAGCATGCTGACCCAAGCCAACCTGGTTCACACACATACACAAAAATCCTGTACATAGCAAGAGTACCTTCAAGATTCTCCGGTCTACCCACAACAGAAAACGGAAGCAGCTCAATGACTAGAATACCAACGTGCCAAGTCCCCCGTTCTGCCCCCAGATAAATGACCTTGGGGAAGTCATTTAACCAAAGGAGGGGACTTGGGACTATGAGTGCAGGGTAAACAGTGACACCCTGGGTAAATGACAAGCATTTCTCCACGCTGGGCGCACAGTAAGCCCAGAACCAATGAAAGTGATCTCCCACGTCCCCACTAGGAGTGGGCTCAGCTCTGCCCTTCTCCAACCACTGGGAAACCCAATACCCTGCATCTTGGGACCGAAAACGTGATGGGCGGAAGAAAACCTGCCGCTGCTACCCGGCCCTGGCTTGCGGGTTAAGTTCTTCCCTCAACAACCTCCAAATTTTCGGAGGATTCCGGGGAAGGCTGGTCACGATGGGCTCATAAGTCAAGGCTATTTCTGGTCCCCAACAAGTGACGTAAAAGGCTCGGTTGTCTCGTTCCCACCCGTCCCCCCATATCCCATAGTTTGCAGCCTTTCCTCGAGAGACATCACCTCTCCTCTGACGATCCAGTCCCCAAAGCCGGAAAAAATGCCGGGACAGCACGGCGTGCTGTGCTACAGGCCCCAGAAGACGTAGCGGCGAGGCAATCCGAATGGACGTCGCTTACGCATTCGCGGGGAATTCTGGGCATTGTAGTTCTACATTGAAAGACACTGGGACAACACATTTTGAACTGTTGAAGTTATAGGTCCTTTAGGTCATAAGGTTTTCTCCCAGTCCATGGAAGACTGTTTTTTTTAATAATAAATAATAAAAAATGAATATTTAGAAAATGAAATATTTGAAAAGGTAAACAGGGAAAAAAACACATGTGGATTTTTGTTTTTTACAATATTCAACATATATCAAACAATTGTGAAATGACTCTAAGAGTAAACTCTTACTCTCAATTTCTGCCCTGTGTCATGGTGAGGCCAGTCTTTGGGACCATACATTTTTTTAAACAGCTTTATTGAGAAATAATTTACACAACAAGCAATTTACCCATTTATAGTGTACAATTCAACGTTTTTCCTAATTTAGCATTGTGGAGCATCACCACAATTCATTTTAGAATATTTTTATAAGTCCAAAAAGAAACCAGCTAACCAATAGCAGTTACTTCCCATCCCCCACCTCCAACACCATAGACAACCACTAATGGCAGAACACACTTTGAATAGCACTGATTTAGATTGTTTGGAAGCAGATCAACTGATAACAAATTTGAAGATTGAGGTTGACCTTAATGCACAGAATAGATAGAGTTTCAGAACAAACATCAGAAAAAGCATAGGGATGAAACTAGGCATAACCTGTGTCAATACCCTTCAGTCAAAGACCTATAGTTAAAGTTGGGATTACTGATCAGTTGCAATGAAGCAGAACACACCCCAAGGGATGTCAAATTAAGAAGGTGTTAGAAAGAACTTATTATGGTATTTAGCCCTGTGTTAAGTGATTTGGGGGAGGGTAAGGGTGCTTTTCTCTGGATTGGATACCATGAAGAAGCACGGATAATTCCATTACTGGTATCTTAATAAACTTTGTCTATAAGGCAGGAGGAATGAAGAGAGGTTACAGCTTTATTTGATAAAGAGGGAACAGTCACTCATAATAGCCAGGACAGGTAGATGTTTGGTCATTTTTTGTGATTTGGACACTGTTCTTGTTTTGGTCTCAGTTCTGTATGATTATGGAATGGTCTTGTCTTTGTCTTGTTCCATCATAGCCAGACAGTGGCCTTGTCTCATGTTGCTGTTCTGTGCAATTGTTCAACAGAACACCAATGCTGAGCTATGAGTGCCAGACCAGCTCCTGGCAACAATAAGGCCTAAATGATAGCATCAGAACAGTTTCTTCACTGTTGGGACCTGTTCATCTCCTTCTCACCAGTTTGCAGAATTGTAAGGAGACTGGCCTAAGAAATAAATACCAGAAGCTTGCCTTCCTTTGTAATCTTGTTTATGTAAGGAAAGGAAACCCTTTCTGTTTGGTCACTGTTAGCAACCTTTTTCTTTACTTGCAGTTTAGGACATTCATAAGATACATATTTATGAATAAATCACACCTGAGAACAAAATTAAGGTAATAATTTAAGTCCATAGCTATAAAATTGTATTCCAGCTAATTATTTAAATCATGAAGAAGCATCTTTTACAAGAGCTAACGAGTGATTAACAAAGTGTGGCTCTTAATTTCCTCCTAGCAAATGTCAATGCCCTTCAGCCAAAAATCACAAGAAGCCTGCAGTTATTACTTGTGGCAGCTAGGGAAAATGCACACTGCAGGGAGTTATTTAGCTACTCAGTAAAAGAGTATTAGAAAAAAACTATCACAGGTTTGGGCTTTGATTGGGTAATTTTGGGGAAAGTCTAAGGAAGAAAAGGTTTTCTCTATCTTGGGTGCTCTAAGGAAGCAGAGTATTCAATTCTATGATTGGGCATCTAATACATCCAACTCTAAGGAAAGCAGACTGACATGGGGATTAAGCTGAGATTGGTAAAGAAGTAGCATTTACTCATCTAAGGAGAGGGGAATCTTTGGTATTTTGTGTGACATTGTGAGATTGTTTATGTCCAACAGGAGGACAATATGCTTTAAGCCCTGCCAAATTAGTTTAAAATAACAGTGAGTCTGGGGCGCCTGGGTGGCACGGTGGTTAAGCATCTGCCTTCCGCTCAGGGCGTGATCCTGGCATTCTGGGATCGAGCCCCACATCAGGCTCCTCCGCTATGAGCCTGCTTCTTCCTCTCCCACTCCCTCTGCTTGTGTTCCCTCTCTCGCTGGCTGTCTCTCTCTCTGTTAAATAAATAAAATCTTTAAAAAATAAAAAATAAAAAATAAATAACAGTGAGTCTTAGCAATGAGCATTAGGCCAGTTTCTCCAATACCGGGGACTGTTTTTTTCACTCACAAATTAACTTGAATGCTTTTTCTCCTGGAATAATTCTGCAAGTAAAAATGTGTTTGTTGTATATAACACCAACAGCACAGGCAAGAAGAGAAAAAACTAAGTAAATTGGACTTCATCAAAATTTATTTTTTTTAATATTTTATTTATTTATTTGCCAGAGAGAAAGAGCACAAGCAGAGGGAGCAGCAGGCAGAGGGAGAAGCAGGCCGAGCAAGGAGCCCCATGTGGGACTCGATCCCAGGGTCCTGGGATCATGACCTGAGGCAAAGGCAGACACTTAACCCACTGAGCCACCCAGGCGTCCCTGATTTCATCAAAATTTAAAACTTTCATTCATCAAAGAACACTATCAACAAAGTGAAAAGGCAACCCACAGATGGGAGAAAATATTTGCAAATGATATACCTGGTAAGAGATTAGCATCCAGAATATATGAAGAACTCACACAAATTATTGACAAAAACTTTTTTCAGTGGGCAAAGGACTTGAACAGACACTTCTGCATGATTACAGGCACATGAAAAAATGTTCAACATCACTTATCATTAGGGAAATGCAAATCAAAGTACAATGAGAGACCACTTCACACCCAATAGGATGGCTAGTACCAAAAAATCAGAAAATAACAAGTGTTGGCAAGGATGTGGAGAAACTGGAACCCTCGTGTATTACTGGTAGGAATGTAAAATGGTGTAGCTGTTGTGAGAAAAACAGTATGGTGGTTCCTCAAAAAATTAAACAGAATTATCATGTAATCTAGTAATTTTATTTCTGAATACTCAAAAGCATTAAAAGCAGGAACTTAAGCAAATATTTATATAACAATGTTCATAGCAACATTATTTACAATAGCCAAAATGTAGAAGCAACCCAAGTGTCCACTAACAGATAAATTGATAAAGAAAATGTCATATATACATACGGTGAGATTTTATTCAGCCTTAAAAAGAAAGGAAATTCTGACACATGCTACAACATGGATGAACCTTGAAGACACTATGCTAAATGAAATAAGCCAGACACAAAAGAACAAATATTGTATGATTCCATTTATATGAGGTAATTAGAGTAGCCAAATCCATAGAAACAAAAAGTAGAATAGCGGTTGCTAGGGGATGTGGGGAAAGGGTAATAGGGAGTTGTTCGTTGAGTATAAAGCTACAGTTTTGCAAGACGAAAAGTTCTGAAGATTGGTTGCACAACGTGAATATACTTAACGCTACTGAACGATACACTTAAAAATAGCTAAGACTGGGGCACCTGGGTGGCTCAGTCGGTTAAGCCTCTGCCTTCAGCTTGGGTCATGATCTGCCTTCAGCTGGGATCCCGTCCCGCATCAGGCTCCCTGCTTGTCGGGAAATCTCCTTCTCCCTCTGCTTTTCACCCCACTGTGCTCGCTCGCTCTCTCTCTCTCTCTCTTAAATATATAAAATATTTTTTAAAAAATGGCTAAGATTGTGTATTTTACTACAATTTTAAGAAAGGTATTCAATTAAAAAAAGGGCAACCTCATTGGTAATCAGGAAATTACAAAATAAGATGATACCATTCTTTCACCCATTAAATTGGCAAAAACTAAAAAAATTGGAAACAACCTTCGTGAAGGAAAAGAGCCACTTTTATACAACCTTAAAGTGCTTCAACTTTCAGGATACTAATCTGGTACTACAGATCACGTTGAAAAGTGTACGTATTCTAAGATACATTAATCTCACTTCTGGCTATCTTTCCTACAGATTTACAAGCATCAATATATAAGGATATATGTAAAAGATGTTTATTACAGTATTGTTTGTATTTTTTTAAAGATTTTATTTATTTATGTGACAGAGATAGAGACAGCCAGCGAGAGAGGGAACACAAGCAGGGGGAGTGGGAGAGAAAGAAGCAGGCTCCCAGCCGAGGAGCCCGAGGTGGGACTCGATCCCGCAACACCAGGATCACGCCCTGAGCCGAAGGCAGACGCTTAACGACTGCACTACCCAGGCGCCCCTACAGTATTGTTTGTATTAACCAAAACTTGAAACAACTGAAATGTCCAAGAGAAGAATGACTGGATATATTGTAGTATATCCATACTATGGAATGGTATATAGATATAAAAAATGTTCATAATATATCTTTATGCAAACAAAAGCAATTTAAGAGTAATATGTGTGATGGGATCTCATTTTTGTTGAAGGAAGGGAGAGAAAGTTTTAAGTGTTAGTACAGGAATAGAAAAGAATATTATTGGATATCTCAAGGGAAAAGAATTGGAAAAGGTTAGGGGGCAATTCTTTTTAAACCTCTATGGAATGTTCAAAATTTTACAATAGCTTATATTATTGTAAAATATATGTGACGACAAACATGTGTTTTTGAAAAGTTTAACATTTTTGATGATATGATTGGTGATATAGAAGAAAATAACAAAAAATAATTTGTCATTTTTCTGTGGTAGAAACAAAAGTTTTCATTCTTCTAAAAAAAGGTAAGTTGGGGCGGGCTCAGTCAGTAGAGTCTGTGACTCTCTTTTTTTGAAGATTTTATTTATTTATTTGAGAGAGAGAGAGAGAGAGACAGCAAGAGAGCACACGAGCAGGGGGAGAGGCAGAAGGAGAGGGAAAGGGAGAAGCAGGCTCCGCACCAAGCAGGGAGCTCAACACAGGGCTCAATCCCAGGACCCCAGGATCATGACCTGAGCCAAAGTCAGATACTCAACCGACTGAGCCACCCAGGTGCCCTGAGATTGTGACTCTTGATCTCAGAGTTTAAGCCCCATGTTGAGTATAGAGGTTACTTAAAAATAAAATGGTGTTTTTTGTTTTTTCCATGAGTCCACAAGTTTCTATTTTCAGCAGCTTCAAGATCTTTCCCAGAGGCCAGGTGCTATGATGGCCCAGGTCCTTAAGGTGTACGGCAGAGGGTCAGGAGTGGCAGACAGTGTTCTCTGAGGGAGAACAGCCAAAGCCCCTGGCGAGATCTGGGGGAAAGAGGCAGTCCTTGGCAGAGCCCTCTGGAGCTGACAGTTAGAGGGTGTGTCCAGATCCAAACTCAGCTGCTGACTTCCAGGAGGCTGTTTTCAGAGGGATTTCTGAAAACCTGCTGCATCCAGTTTACCAGCTGGATGGGCTCCAGGCCAGTGACTTTTGGTTGAGAAATTCAACTGAAAACCCTCTTGACTTCTGCATGCATTTCCACATCTCCGGCGGCAGCGTAAATCCTCATGACTCCCCAAAAGCTTTAAAAATATAAAAGAAAGAAGTGAGGGAGGGAGGGAGAGGGAGGGAGGGAGGGAGGGAGGGAGTTGGTTGAGACATAGAATTCCCCTCCCTGTCTTAAGCCTTCCTCTCCACTCAGCACAGGTTGAAATGCCCTACATGAGGCTGGGAGAAAGGAAAAGGTGGAGAAAAGGAAAGAGAAAACCCCAAGAGAATGTTCTTTCCCTCGCAGAAGCTGCTAATGCAATAGCAGGAGGAACTGTGGGTGGCTCTCCCCACACACCTCGTGTGTCTGAAAACACTGGGTCATCCCTGTGCCTTCTCGCCTCAGCTGCCCAGCAAACTTCTACTCAACCTCCAAAGCCCAAATCACAAGTTACCGATTCCGGATGCACGTTCCAGCCCCTGACAATTACTCTTCCTTTTGCATCTTAATACCAATTTTTAACCTATTTCTATTATGACCTCAGCTTTTATAACATCATTTACTCGTGTTTTTCCTTCATTAGACTGTGAGCTTATTGAGGAAAGAGAATACCTCATTCATGCCAAAGCATGCTCCAGCCTCAAGGCTTTCACATTTGCTGTTTCCTCCACCTGGTGTCAAGATGCATTCCCTCAATGTTCACATCTTTGCTGGAGTCTTCCTGGGAGTGCCTCCTCCAAGGAGCCCAACTCAGATAGCATCGGCCCTCACGCCCTAGTCCCTGCCCCCTGTCATAGCGTTCCTTACTACTTGGCACTACAGTGACACACTTAGACTCTGTCTCCTTTTGTTCACCACTGTATCCCCACATTGCCCAGAATAGGGCTTGGCACACAACGGGTGCTCGGTAAATCTATCTCAAATAATGCTTATGTGCTCCAAGGGCCTAGCACAGTGCCTGAATGGATGAGCAGATGAATGAGTGAATGGGTTTCTTCTAGGACCCTCTTGCTCCAACATTTTGTGACTTCTCCAGTATTAAGGATCCAGGAAGGAACATCATGGATCAGGATGGTAAAGTGCTCTCTTGCCCAGATCTGAAGCTCTAAGAAGGGACACTCTGTAATTCAGACTTGGCATTTTGGAAAGCTCCATTACTGACACAGGAACAGCCATAGCAGAGCAGAGGGCCTGCCTGGGGCATGTCAGACCGTGGGGTCCAATCACCAAACCTGTACTATCTCCTCCCTCCCTCCGTGAACACACCCCCGGCTAGGTCCTCAGCCAGGGTCCTCACTGCCCTCTCCAGCTGGGATCTTTCACCCAGAGCAACATCACTGCTACTTGTCTACCAGGGAGGAGAACTCTGAGCTGCTTGCCCAGTGAGGGAAGCTAGGTTAATGGAATAGACATAAATGAGCCTCTGGGGATAAAAACCCAGAGGGGAGAGGAAGAGACAATGTCCAGGGCAACGATCCTCTCCCTTGTAGAATCTGCTAACACAAGAGGAAGAGAACTCTAGGTGGGATCCAAAACAAGACCATGGGATTTTTCTTAACACAAAAACCGCTGTATAGGACTACCCATATGTGAGTTCTAGATTCTGAGGCTTCCGGTGGCAGACCGTCACTGCCAGGCTGGACTGGGGAGCTGGAAGTTTAAGTCCCATGTTGAGTGTAGAGATTACTTAAAAATAAAATGTTTACAAAAATAAATAAATTGGGGTGACCGGGTGTCTCAGTTGGTTAAATGTCTGACTTTTGTTTTTGGCTCAGATCATGATCTTAAGGTCCTGAAATCGAGCCCCGCATAAGGCTCCACCCCCAGCAGGGAGTCTGCTCAGGATTCTCTCTCTTTCTCTCCTTCTGCCCATCCCCCCAACCACACTCTATTTCTCTCTAAAATAAATAAATAAATCTCCCAAAAAAATAAACAATAAAATAATGGTAAGCTAATTGTAGTAGCCCAGCCCACCAACTTCCCCTCTTTTGGTATCAGACTCCATTCTTCACACTACAAAGACTGAAATGACCTAGGCCAGGCCAAATCTGGTACTTCAGTCCCATGGCCTACTAGATGGTTAATGGTAGGTCAATAAATAAAGCCAAATGTCAGTAGTTTAACCAACATAATTTGATTTCTTTTTTTAAAAATTCAATTAGCCAACATATAGTACATCATTAGTTTCAGATGTAGAGTTCGATAATTCATCAGATGTATGTAAAACCCAGCGCTCATCACATTACGTGCCCTCCTTAATGCCCATCACCCAATTACCCCATCCCCCTACCCACCTCCCCTCCAGCAACCCTCACTTTCTTTCCTATAGTTAAGAGTCTCTCATGGTTTTTCACCCTGATAACTTCCCATTCAGTTTTCCCTCCCTTCCCCTATGATCCTCTACGCTGTTTCTTATATTTCACATTTGAGTGAAAGCATATGGTAATCGTCTTTCTCTGATAGGCTTATTTTGCTCAGCATAATACCCTCCAGTTCCACCCATGTCGATGTAAATGGTAAGTATTCATCCTTTCTGATGGCTGAGTAATATTCCATTGTGTGTGTGTGTGTGTGTGTGTGTGTGTGTGTGTGTGTGTGTATCACATCTTCTTTATCCATTCATCTGTTGATGGACATCTTGCCTCTTTCCACAATTTGGCTATTGTGGACATTGCTGCTGTGAACATTGGGGTGCAGCTGTCCCTTCAGATCAACATAATTTGATTTCTTGATCATATCATATTCCAACGTGGATATCCCTAGTCAGTGGAGGAATTTTCTCTATATGGAGATTCAGGAAACTATACTTCTTTTATAATCTCCCATGGCTTTAAAACTTTTTGGATCCAGCTTGGCCTGGATGTAATATACATAATTTTCATTTATTTTCCACTGATGAGAAGTATTCACATATCATACCTCACTTAGATGCAAGGGGACAACTAAAAAAAAATGTAGGCACATCAGACACTTCCCAGCAACACACCTCACTACGTAAGTGGGAGCACAAATTCTGGGGCTGTCACCACAGTGTTAATCAAAGACTTCTCTGGAATTTTATAATTGGAGCTGGCAGGGACTTAGATTATTAAAATGTGAGATAACCTCTTCAATCTAGAGAATGTAGCCAAAAAACAGGTAAGTCAAATCAGACAAGAGACAAGTTCCCTGATACTCAATCTATTCTTTCTTCTCTGTATTAGTTACCCATTGCTATTGTAATAAATCTTCCCAAGACTTAGTGACTTAAAACAACATTTATCATCCAACAGTCTCTGTGGGCCAGAAATTCAGAAGTAGTTTAGCTGAGTGGTTCTGGCTCACAGCTTCTTGTGTGATTGAAGTCAGATATCAACAAGGACTATAGTCATCTGAAGCCTTAAGGAGAGTTGGAGGATCGCTTCCAAATGGCTCACTCACATGGCTTTTGGCAGGAGGACTCAGTTCCTTTCTGATTTCTGCCAAGAAGCCTTTCTTGTCACATGGGCTTCTCCATAGTCTGCTTAAGCATCTTCTTGACATAGCAGTTGATTTCCCCTTGAGTGAGTGATCTAAGAGACACAGCAAGGAGGAAATCAAAATGCCTTTTATGACCTACTCTCCAAAATCACACTGTCACTCTGCCTTTTACTATTCATTAAAAGAAAGTCACATTAGAGAATTTATAGATATTTGAAAGCCACCACATTGTGCAACAGTTTTGTTTTACGAAGCAATACATTCCCAATTTTACCTAAGCTAGCTCAAGCTGGGTTTATCTGCAAATGAGAGCATGCACCAATACTAGAATCACAAAGTATACACAATAAGCATATTGTACAACCACTTCAGAAAACTCTTCAGCAGTATCTACCGAAACTGATCCTACCCATATCCTAAAATCTAGAAATTCCATTTCTTGGTATATTTCCAACATATAAGTGAAATATATGTTCTCTAATATACCAGATACAAGAATGTTCACAGAAGCTTTATTCAATACCAGCTAAAACTAAAAAACAAAACAAATATCCGTCTAAAGTAGAACAGATAAATAAATTGTGCAATACCCATAATTTTGTGTCAACTTGACTGGGCCAAAGGCTACCTAAACATTTATTTATGGGTATGTCTGTTAGGATGTTTCTGGGTGAGATTAGCATTTGAATTGGTGTGCTGCTGCTCTCCAGCAATACAGGCAATGCCTTTAGAGGGAATGGGGATATGAAGAGGGATTGTCCTCTCAGTTTTACAGCTATTAAAATTGATCAAGATCCTTACATATACCACATGCCCAACTGTTGTTAATAATTAATTTACCTACCCTAAATGAGTGAAAAAAGTATATCACCATAATTTACCATTCCTTCATACAATAACAAAATCTAAGTCCCTTTAGCTAGTTCCTTCAAAACTCATTCACCCCACATCCCCACAAGGATTGTCGCCAGCCCGCCTCCCTCCAAATACCAGAGGTATTTATTTTTAACCCAATCTAGGGACCCTTGTCTCTTAAAATAATTAAATCACAATATATGTCCTATTTTACCTAGAGAGCTCTGGATTTTTGGAGTCAAAGATCTGCTTTGGTATTTAGGAAGAGTGTATTGGGCGGGGGGAGGCACTTATCCTCCCTGAGCCTCGATTTCCTTATCTGTAAAACAAGCATTAATAACCTATATCATGGTGTTGCTGTGAGAATTTTAAAGAGAGAGAGCGTCAATGCCCTATGTAATTTCCTCTTTTCCTCAATTAGCACTTTGTTCGTTTCTGTCTTTTAAAACTTGTGTCACAGCGTTAACTGGAAGCTGAACTGGAAGCTCCTTAAAGGTAGGGCTTCCTTCCCAATACTCTGGCAGAGGATGAATAAATGTTTACTGAATGAAGCACTTCATTTCACGAAAAATATAGCATTTTGACGGCTACAAACGTTCCCAATCAACTCACAGCAAAAGCATTTACCACCTATGAACTAGGTATTTAACAGGTACCAAAATCCTAGGACTCCAGGGAGGGCCTAGGCGACGCAAGCAAGAGAACACCAGGGGACGCGACCAACGGGTGACGTACTTCCTGAGCGACGCTTTCCCTCCACGCCGGGACTGGGTTGTGGGGGAGGGAGGCGGTTAGTGGGCTTTAGCGCCTTTTCTGGCGGCGGTAGATTTGAAGCGCTTTAAAGGACCGGACCCCGGGAAGTGAAGACTACAGGAGTAGGTAGGTGGCGCGAAGCCCGTGTTGTTTCGGTGGCGTCCTTTGCAGCAGTCCCGGGGTACGAGAGCGGGAAGAGCCCGAGGGGCGGAGCCGACGCGTTAGGCCCGGCGGAGTCAACCGTCTTCGCCTCGAGGTATCTGGGCTGCCTGGTTCCTGAACGAACCCCCCCCCTTCCCAAGGACCGTGGCTCCGGCTTTGCAGCTGTTGCAGCTGGAGAGGGCGTCCAGCCGTGCCTCCCAGGCCTGGGAAGCGGTCCTCCCCTTGCCAGCCCCCGCCCTCTCACTTGGGCGCACACCTCCCTCCCTGACGCATTTTGCCGCACAAGCTGTAATATGGCGGCAGCGGCGGCGGCCTGAACTCTAGGGAACAAGGGTGATTTTTGATGCTTCAAAATCGTAAGGCTAATCGCTAATGCGGGGTAGGTGGGAGAATTGGTGGGGAAGGAGTAACCTGATGTCCTGTCAGGTTAGGGTTGGAGATTTGCGGGCGAGGAGCCTGGATCACAGGGTTTAAGATTAGACTGAAAACAGGCTTTCCTCCTACTCCGACCTTTTCCTCGCACAGACAGCGGCTATCGTACATACTTAAGTGATACAGGCCTTTTGACTAAAACTGAAATCCAGGCTCTTCCCTTTTCATCCCAGGGCTGTCTCGAAGTTCACCCACGTTTCCGAGGAGCTGTGAGCAGCGCAGGCCTTTTAGGAGAAGATAATTACTCTTTAGGAGGAAGGCCATGGCTTCAGAGCTCCATATGCCTTGGGGGAAGTGTGCGAATTTGGCTCATCTTTAGTCTTTTAAGGAGCTAAGTCGAGGTCTGCGGGAATGGAGACCTCCCAGTCATTTTGGAAATGTTATAGAAGCACCATTTTGTACGTTGATTTAATTTGTTTCTACAGCAGTACTTTCTGTTCAGGACCAAGCTTTTGCAGTAGTGATGACAAATACGACCAAGAAACAATGAAATGTTCTGGACTTTTGGGGGTCCGTTAACTTTTAGTAGCTAAAACCAGATGGAGGGGAAAATATGTGTGCGTGTGTCGGTATATATAATAATTTAAAAAAAGTAATTTGCCGGTTCGTAAAAATGATGGGTGAGGAGGTGTATGAACATTTTCGAAATAGTGCCGTAAAATCCAGAAAAGCCACGGAATCTAGAATGGCTGCTTCTCTCATATTTTTTAGGTATCCGAAAATTTACCCGTTTCCCCCCTTTTTTATTTTAACCATTTTAGATAGGATTATTTCTATAATAAATTACTTCTCTCTTAATTGAGTTCGTTTTACGTCGTTTAAGGTTTTATTATTCAGAATTATAGGTGCCCTAAAATGCCAAAGGGTCTTGTAGGATTCTGTGCTTTGTGTGTGTGTGTGTGTGTGTGTGTGTGTTTGCTTTTTAAGGTTTTTTTTTTTGTCTTTGCAGCCTGTAGTCAGGGTTGCCTTCCCCTGCTGTCAGCAGTGTACAAGTATGCAAGCTTCCTACTTTAGAAAATTGGTTTTGTTTCTAGTTCAACCATCTTTCTGAACCTCAGTTCCTTCATCTATAAAATATTTTTATTTTGGTCTGTAACCAGCTGTGGGCTTCAAAAATAAATAATCAGGTTTGTTAAAATTCTGTGTAAAATTGGCTTTCTCTAAAAGTCAGCGGTTCTCCTATGAGTGAAGTAAAGAGCATACATTACATTTATTGTGACTTATTAAAGGCCTTTCATTTTTGGTGCTTATTATTGTGGCCTTGCAGTTATCAGTGGCCTCTGAGTAAAGCTTTTGTCCTTTTGATATTTTGCATATTTTAAATTAGGTTTTTTATCAGGCAACATCCATTCTGCATGCAAAAGAAACTTGGTAGCCATTCATAATAGTATGAACTAGTCATCAATAGTGTGAATCATTAGCAATTAATTGTTCCAGTGTTGCGCTTTTAAGAAATAGATGTTGATGTTTTCCCTTATTTATTTATTTTATACTAATAGGGTATTTCAATAGAATTATAATGTATTAGTTTTAGTATTCCAATATACTAAGATGTCTAACTTGTCACATGTATTAGGAGTCCATAAATAATGAATTCAAGTGATTTGAAGAGTTTGTTGCAGGTTTCTGCTGCATTGTGTTACTTCACTTTTTTTTTGGCTTTAATATTAGCACCGAGCTTTTATTTTTTTTTATTTAAGAGTCGGTGGTTTTACCCTGGTTTAATGCATATACTGTTTCTATAAGAACTCTGTATTTTTATTTCTGTGGGGCAAATCTTGCATCTTGAAATTTATTACAGGCAGTATTGTGTAAATACTCAGAGATACTTCCGTAACTGGGGACTTTGTACTTTCAGTACCAGACAGGCAATCTTTTGCACTTTTAAGAGGTACCTTAAAGGAATCACCAACCTCTTCTTGAAAGCGGTTGTACCAGTAAATATAGGTATCAGTTTTTTTAATATTAAAATGGTTGTTTTTAAAACATGAATGATGATTCCTTGTCATTGATTTTTTTTTTAAAGTGAATGAAGCCTTTTTATATATTAAGGTCCTCTTATTTATGTATAATCTTTAGCTTAAGGTTTATTCATAACTACATCATTGCGTTATGGTCATAAGGTAGAGAGTAAAATTAAATAAGCCGTTATCTGGAATATTTGTGAATAAGCTATTTTCTACAGTGAAGCTGTTAAAGTACTTAACCAGAAAACTCTTGTTTTTTTTTTTTTCTACTTATGACCTTGCTCCAGTCACTTCAGTTCTTTAGTCCTCTTGTCAAATCTACAAAATCAGAAGATTGGACCAAATTAAGGTTCTTCCAAACTTCAGAAGTCTGTAATTTATATAGGAACAACTACATTGGCTAACATGTTGCTATTGTATGGTGTAGGTATGTCTCTGGAGACAGTAGTGTACATTTATCGTTGTAAAAACTTGAATAATTGCAGGTACGATATTAAGAGTGTTAGCAGGGTTTCCCAGTTAGTATATGCTTTTTTAATTCGGTACTAACAAAGCATAGTTTTATGCTCTCATATTGTATCTTTAGAAAGTATGTAATATCCTAGTTAACACCTAACTTGGCAACATTACAGCTTTTCTCTTTTTATGTTTTCTAAAGGATTTAAGAATTTAGGAAGTGCCTATAGACTGTTATTCATGTTTCTACCATGACAGTGGTTTGTGACAATCAGAGACACTAAGCGAGGGGGGCACCATATAGAAGAGCATAGTTGCCTTTTCTGATACCTCAGGATGTTAACTTTTGTGCTTAATTAATTAGCAATATATTCATAAATGCATTAAAATGTTTTTGAAACAGTCTTTTTTCATTTCTCATTTGATCTCTGAACTATATTGGGGGTAGGATGAAGAGGCTGTTATGAATGTCACATTGCCTTCTTTGAAAGTAATCTTCAAGATCTATGGTTTTAATTAGTTTAATGTAATATGCTTGCACTTAGAGGTGGAAATCTTGTGTAAAAATTGTTACCTGTTTTATTAAACTTAAGCAGATGAGCTTTCCTTATTTATTTATTTATTTATTTATTTATTTATTTATTTATTTATTTATTTATTTTTAAAGATTTGTATTTATTTGAGAGAGAGTGAGAGAGAGCGTGCACAGAAGCAAGGGGAAGGGCAGAGGGAGAGGGAGAAGCAGACTCCCTGATGAGCAGGGAGCTGATGTGGGGCTGATCCCAGAACTCTGGGATCATGACCTGAGCCAAAGGCAGACGTTTAACCATCTGGGCCACCCAGGTGCCCCTCCATCTTTATTTCTTAGTCCTGAACTGAAGGTGCTCCCTCTTGTAATGAATTCTGTTTATTAAGAAAGGAAAGAAACATTTTATTAGTAAAATGCAACTCAATTAGTTAGATCTAGGGAATAGGTTCTGTTTCAATTATGGAATAGACTCAGAGGATGGTTACTGACTGGTAGGCTCTGGGAGAATTTACTGACTACAGATACAAATTAGCAATATTCCATGGGAGAAGCAGTACATATAGAAGGAAGGTACTGAAGTTTAGGCAGAGTCTAGTTCTGCTCATGCCTTGATTTACTAGTATTATTTCCATTTGATAGTGTAGTCCTGGGCCAGGCACTGTGTGTGGTGTTGAAGATACAGCGGTTCTGAATTTGAGGAATTTACGGACAAGTTTATGATGATGAAAATGAGATTCAACAAAGGAGGATCATTTAAGCTTTAGAGAGTTAAGGTGAAGTTCCCAGAGGGTATACTATGGCTATTTGAATCTTTAAGGACACAGAGGAAATAGCCAAGGGAATCAGAAAGGGCAAAGACCTGCTAATCTTAATAGTTTAAAAGATTTACTGTCTACTTTTTGAAGACTGAGTACTTCTAAATCTTTGAATGTCATAAATCACTGCATTATTTATTGCCTAATTGCAAATACCATTTCCTTTACCATATGTTTTAGTGATTAGTTGCCTATGTCCTTGTCCTGCCCCTTTCCCATCCTTCATGTTACTTTAAGATGAATATCGAATTTATTTCAGGTATGAAACTACAAGATTAAACTTTTTACATATGAATTTGTTACCTCTTACATTTTTATGAAATATATTTGTTACAGAAGTTTACACATCCTAGCATTTACTGTTTTAAAATATTATTTACATATTGACATACAAAACTATGGTGTTGGTAAACATTGAAAACAACTGTATTTCTTTCTGCTTAGAAAAAAGAATATACATGAACATTTTAAAAGTTAAAGCTTAAGTATCAGGATTTTAGGCATTTTTATATGATCTAACTTTTTCAGTGAGTCTGTTAGCTTTATTATGTAAAAGTATTTTCATTATGAAAAAAGTAGGTGAGGTTAAGTATCAAATTTCTGAAGGAGTCAGGCAGGTGAAATGAGTTCATGAGGTCAAGTAGGTAGTAAATAGTAACCGCTAATAGGCTGTAGTTGGAGGCAGACCATGTTGATTGCTGTACAGAAATGGAGCACATTATTTTTGCTTGTTTTTCAAGAAAAATTAATATCTGGATTTTATGGAAATAGCTGCAACTCACTTAGGTTAAACAGATTTTCAACAAAGCAGTCTACTATTCTGCAAGCTTTCATTATATACTATTAGGAAGCTCATGTATTATTTTATTGACAATTGCATAGAGTTGATTTTTCCCTGAATTGTATCTTTGGTATATCTCAGTATTATTTTCTGTTTACTTTTTCTTGAAAAACGTGAAAAATTGATCAGATGTTTCTCTCGTGTTTGATTTTAGGTAATATTGAGTAATACCAGGAAATCATAATTATAGAGGAAATACTATGTGCTATATTCCTGATTAGGCAAAATCTGATTTCAGTAATATTAGAGACATAGTGTTAAGCCATCTTTTTTTGTCATCATTGTTTTTCATTAGCTATAACATGAACATTTACGTACTTGAGATTTCTGTAGTGCTTTTAATAATTGCTGTCATCTTTCTTGAATTTAAGGCATTTTTTATTTACTTCAGGAAAACTAATTTTAATCTATTCCTATGAAAAGTATCCTTATATGGTATAACCTGAATGTAATCATTTATAAGCATGTATGTTATAATCTTAGAGGATTATATATACATTTTTAATTATGAGTTTTTTCTTTATAATCCAATTATATTTATTAAAAGAATAAAGTACAGTAAGGCAAAAACTGTCTTGGTCTTACAACCAACACAATAATGACTTTTCTTTTTTTTTTCTTTTTATAAATCTTTAAATTTGAGGTTTAGAAGTAGTTGATTATAATGCTTATGCATATACTGTTTTGTATCTTTTTTTAAACAATTTATAAGCATTTTCCAAGTTACTCATGTTTATAGCATTACTTTAACAACTATTTTGTTCAACTGGAGACCATGATTTAACCATTTTTTGTAATATTGACTACATTGCTTCTGATTGTATATTCCTAAAAAGAGCACTAAGATAGCTAACTTTATACGTGAAGGCTGTCTAAAAGGGTAGTTTCTTACAAGAGATTCCTAGTATGTGAATTTTACTGGTTTAAGGTGAAAACCAGTTTAAGGTGTAAACACTTAATTAAGAGTTTCACGTATTATTTCCAGAGGAGCTGCATACTGTTTTGGGAATTAGTCTTTTAAAAGATCTTTACTATTTTGATAAGCAAAACATTATCTCATTTTATTAGTGTTTTTTTTTTAAATTTTTTTAAAGATTTTATTTATTTATTTGTCAGAGAGAGAGAGCAGACAAGCAGGGGGAGTGGCAAGCAGAGGGAGAAGCAGACTCCCCGCAGAGCAAGGAGCCCCATGGAGGACTTGATCCTAGTCCCTGGGATCATGACGTGAGCTGAAGGCAGATGCTTAACCAACTGAGCCACCCAAGCATCCCTTAGTGTTTCTTTAAAAATATTCGTGATTATAAACTTAGTATCTGTTGAAGAAAATTTGGAAAACAAAAACATAAAAATTATCCTTAAATTCATGGCCTAAATAGAATCAGTGTTAATATTTTGGTGTAAATCTTTGGGGGTGGCTTCTTTTTTATTCATTTGGGGGGATATAATTGATATTATATTTCAGGTACAACATGATGATTTGATATTTGTAAATATTGCAAAATGGTCATGTTAAATCTAATCATCACCTCACATAGTTTCAAATATTTTCTTGTGATGAGAGCTTTTAAGATCTTCTCTCTTAGCAACGTTCAAATATACAGTCTAGTGCTATTAACTATAGTCAGCATGCTGTACATCACATCCCCAGGACCTAAAATGAATTTAGGTTTTTTGTTTAGTTTTTGGTTTTTTTGAGATTGTACATACAAGTAAGATCATATGGTATTTGTCTTTCTCTAACTTATTTCACTTAGTATAATGTCCTCAAGGTCCATACGTGTCATAAATGATAGGATTTCCTTTTTTTTTTTTTTTTTGTTAAGATTTTATTTCTTTATTTTAGAGAGGAGGGTGGAGAGGGAGAGGGAAAGAATCTCAAGAGAGTGGAGCCCGACCTGGGGCTCCATCTCAAGACTCTGAGACCATCACCATAGCTGAAACCAAAAGTCAGACACCCAGCTGACTGAGCCACCCAGGCACTGCAGGATTTCCTTCTTTTTGTGGCTGAATGATATTCTTATGTGAGTGTGCACACATATCACATTTTCTTTATTCATTCATCCATCAGTGGACACTTAGGTTGCTTCCATGTCTTGGCTATTGTAAATAATGCTGCATAATTTATAATTAGTCTCAGTATTTTGGTGCAAATCCTATCTTTCACTTACATTGAAATGTAACTGACATATTACACAGTATAAGTTTAAAGTGTACAGCATATGATTTAACGTGTTTTGGAAAATGATTACGAAAATAAGTTTTGTTAACATCCATCGTCTGATATAGGTGCAAGGAAGAAAATGTTTTTTTCTTTTGATGAAAATTTTAAGGATTTATTCTCTTAGCAGCTTTCTGATATACCATACAGCAGTTAACTATAGCCATCACATTGTTCATTACATCCCCAGTACATACTTACAGCTGGAGGTTTGTATCTTTTGATCATCTTTATTCAATTCCTCTACCTTCTCTCCCCAGCTCTGGTACCTAAAAATCTGATTTCTTTTTCTGTGAGTTTGGGCAGGGTGTGTGTGTATACATATGTATTTTTTATTTACCTTTTTTTCCTGGATTCTACATATACGTGAGATGATACAGTATTTGTCTTTCTCTGTCTGACTTCACTTAGCTTAGCGCCCTCCAGGTCCATCCATGTTGTTGCAAATTGCAAGATTTCCTTGTTTTTTTATGACCGAATAGTATCCTATCCTATATGTAAATATACCACATTTTCTTAATCCATTCATCTGTTGATGGACACTTAGGTTGTCTCCATGTCTTGGCTGTTGTAAATAATGCTGCACTGAACATGGTGGTACAGATAAGTCTTCAGCATAATGGTTTCATCTCCTCTTTTTAACATGTATCTCTTATGTGTAAAGTTGGGAATTTTTACCAGCTTTTTTCACTTAGTATCTCATCCGTGAGTAGTCTTTGATAATTTTTCTTTTGCATTTTATTTTTTGTAGTAACTTTTAATAATATGTTTATGTGGTATAAAACTGAAAAGATGTAGAAGGTTGGTTATACAGTAAAAAATAAACAAACAAAAAAAACCCACCTTCTTACCCATCCTCCCCAGCCACACATTCTCCCACCTGCTGCCTCTGTATTAGACAAGCAAACATATATATGTATTTTTTTTACTTCTTTGAAAAATATACAAAGAATGCATGCCATACACATATCTGTACCTTGCTTTTTAGTTTTTTTAAACTAAACAAAATTTAAACTTCAAGCAGTACATAAACTGCTTTCTCATTCCTTTTTATAGCCTTGTACATTGTGTGGATGTAATATGATTTATGTAATCTGTCCTTTATGGACATTTATATTTACAGTCTTTTAACCACAGAAACAATGGTACCTTGAATAACCTTGTACATACCTTATTTTGCAAATGTGTGGGATATGTATACAATTTCTAATGTGGGTTACTGAGTCAAAGGGTATTTAATGGGGGGGCGCCTGGGTGGCTCAGTCGTTAAGCATCTGCCTTCGGCCCAGGGCGTGATCCCGGAGTCCTGGGATTGAGCCCCACATCGGGCTTCTCTGCTGGGAGCCTGCTGCTTTCTCTCCCACTCCCCCTGCTTGTGTTCCCTCTCTTGCTGGCTGTGTCTCTCTCTGTCAAATAAATAAATAAATTTTTTTTAAATAAAAAGGATATTTAATGCACTTATAATAGTGTATGTTGTCAAATTGGCAAAGGATTGTATCAATTTACCCCTTTACTGTTGGCAACAACGTATGAGGTCAGTATTTATTTTTGTTAGGTGAAAAATGTTATCTCTGATTTCAACATGTAAGAATATGATTTCCAGTGACTAAATGAATATCATCCATTTCATGAGACAATCATTTATTTAACCAATTTCTGTTACTGCTCAACTGGTTTGTTCTTTATTTACTATTATAAAAAGCACTTCAGTGACTGAATTTTTTTAAGGTAAAGGGTAGATTTGAGGGTTTTTTTTTTAAGTTTATGTTTTTAGTAATCCAGCATGGGGCTCAAACTCATGACTCCGAGATCACATGCTCTTCTAACTGAACCAGCCAGGTGCCCCAAATTTTTTATACTTAAAATCATTCTAACCGTATGTTTTTCGTTTAACATTTTTTACATATTTTTAAAAACTGCATTTTCATAAACAGTGTAATAGATCATCATATTAATATTTCTTAATTTACTTAATTGTTACATTGGGCATATAGGTTGTTTCTAATTACTGTGAAACCAAAATCAAAGAATATTTCACTTAAAATGATTGGCTTCAGAGAGATTCCAAGATACTGAATTACTAAAGTGTTAAAAGTTAGAATGAATATGAATTTTTCAGAGTTGTTGGTTTGTAATACCAAGTTGCTTACCAAAACTGTTAAGGTTTATATTTTTAATTTCACTTTTTATAAATTGTTAATGTTCCCTTGGGTGATTTTGTGGCTTTTAATTGTTTGGTGCACAGTCCCTATAGTATTGGTTCTCAAAGGTGGGGGCAGAATGACATTGAGAGGTTTTCTGGTTGTCATATGTGCTGATATTTAAATAGGGCCACAGGTATTAATGTTCTGCAGTGAGTTAGGATGTTCCTAGTCAGTGAAGAGTCTTTCTGGCACCCCATTCCTAAGTACTGTTCTACAGTAAAAAATGAACACATCACGTTTGTTGAAAATATTTTCCCATTTTTTACTTACTTTTTTTTTTTTTAAGATTTATTCACTTGAGAGAAAATGTGTGCATGTGCGAGTGCGCGTGGGGGGAGGGGCAGAGGGAGAGGAAGAAAGAGAATCTCAAGCAGACTCCTTGCTGAGCACAGAGTCCCATGGGGCTTGATGTCATGACACTGAGATCATGATCTGAACCAAAACCAGGAGTCGGAGGCTTAACCAACTGAGCCACCCAGGTGCCCCTGTTTTCTACTTTCTAATTTACTTCTGACAAATAGGAATAATAAATTTCTTCATGAAGACAAATGTGTTTATTTCCTTTATTTATTTATTCATTCATTCATTCATGAACCTGAAAAATTATTTAATATCCAGTTTGGATAAATATTCACATGTACTTTTCCTAGTTTCCATTGGGGGAGGAGTACACAGTTTTGTGGAAAAGAAAAATAACTTCCTAAGATCTTCTAGATTTAAATTTTAAACAGCAGTAATAGTCATGAAAGTGAGACACTTAAAAAATACATGAAAACTTGAGTGCTCTTTTGAATAGTTTCTTTTACAGGTCTGTAGAAAACTTGGGAAATGAGAAACTAAAAAAAAATCGCTTATGACCCTTTGATTTAGAGATAGGCTCTGAGTATTGTCATGTATTTCCTACTATTTTATTTCAATATACAGATCTATCTTTAAATTTTATTAGTTTTAAATTGGGAAACTAATGCATGAATATTTTCTCAGTGCAAAAATTCAAACCTTATATTTAAAGCTAAAGACTCCAACTGACTGCTATCCCTACTCCCAAGTGCCTCTGCTGAGTGCTGTCAGTTTTGCTATGTAACTCTTTGTAGAAGTAGAGTATGATTTTAGAGTGTAAACACAATACTTAGGTGCAAATTGCTTTTTTTTTTCTTTTCAACTAAGTAATAGGCTTTTGGATAGAGTTATGTAGACTTTTTAAACTGGTATATAATATTAAATAGCATGTATATACCAGAATTTATTCAGCTGTTCTCTCATTGTGGGATATTTTGGATGTTTCCTTTTTGTTGTTGTTACAGTGTTACAAAACTGTGTTCTCACACATGCCTACCCTTTTGTGTGTATTCATGTATTTATCAAATACCAGTTTCTTACCATAGCCAAGCACTGTTTGAGGCACTAGGAATTAAGAGGGGAGCAAAACTGGAAAGGTTTATCACATCATGGAGCTTATATTCAATAAGAAGAATAGATACAAAAACTCGAATTTATAATAAATTATCAATAAGTGCAGGGAAGAAAAATAAAGCAGGTAAGGGGATATAAAGTTTTGGAGGACAGGGGCTGCTCCTTTGAATGTAACTGGTCAGGGATGGTTTCTTTGTGGAGAGGATACTTCAGCAGTGACTTAAATTAAGTGAGGGAACGAACCAAGTGAAGATCTGGGGTAAGAGCATCCCACACGAAGGAGACAACAATGTGGAAGACCTGATGAAGGGCTAGGTTTTGGGATGTTTGGTTTTTGTTTTTAAGATTTTATTTATTTATTGGACAGAGAGAGAGCACAAGCAGGGAGGAGGGACAGAGGGAGAGGGAGAAGCAGGCTCCCCACTGAACTGGGAGCCGGACGTGGGGCTTGACAGGACCCTGGGATCATGACCTGAGCCGAAGGCAAATGCTTAACCAACTGAGCCACCCAGGCGGCCTGGAATGCTTGAAGAACAGCTGGAACATGTGTGTCTAAAGCAAATTTGAGAAGAATGTTAGATGAAGTTGTAGAGGTCAGTAGGGGCTAAAATATTTAAAGCTGTGCTATCCAGTACGGTAGCTGTGAGCCACATGTAGTTATTGTTGAGCACTTGAAATATGGCTATTTTGAGTTGATAAACACTGGATTTCTAAGACTTAGTACCCAAAAAAGAATGGGAAATATCTCATTATCACATTTTTATGTTGATTATTTGTTGAAGTAATATTTTGGACATACTGAGTTGAATAAAATATATTACTTAAATTAACCTGTTTCTTTTTTTTTAAATGTGGCTACTAAAAATTTAAAAACTATAAATATGGCTCATATTTCTGTTGGACAGCGCTGGTTTAGGTTCTTAAAATCCGTGGAAAGACATTCTGATTAAATGTGATATACGTTAGAAAATATTAGGCAGAGGAATGAAGTGGTAAATTGTACTTGTAAAGGGTCACTCCACTCAGGTTATTCTATGGAGAATAGATAATAGAGGACTAAGTAAAAGTAGAGAAACCAATTAGGAAGCTATTGCAGTATTCCAGATAAGAAATGATAATAATGGTAAAGATGGTGAGAACTTTTTTTAAGCTAGAATTAAGTCAGTGCCAAACTGACTTATTAATGGTTTGGATAATGGCTATGAAGGAGAATGCTACCAAAGATGAATCCAAGTTTTCAGCCTTGACAAATTTGGACAGTGATAATATTTACTAAGTTTTGAGAGAAGTGGGGGTAGAGAAGTAAAGTTTTGTTTCAGATTTATTATTTTTAGTAAAGTAAACTTTTTATTGAAGTACAGTAGAGTGTACCGAAACCTACATAAAATCTAAGTGTAGCCCAGTTTTCCCCAAGTGAATTCACCCAGGTAAGCAGCTCTCAGATTTAAAAAACGAAACAAAACAAAACACTATCCTGGTAGCTCCCACTTGTGCTCATAACTCCATGAATTTGTAGTGGTATTCATTGCAATTTCAAAGTACCAGAGCTATAGGCTTTTTACATTGTGCCCTAGAATTGAGAAACTCAGACAGTTATCAAAGATTGTGTCTAAAAGGTTGTGGGTAATTAGAGATTTTTCTGACCAATCATAAATTATGCCTGGTTTTGTTTTAAGATTTTATTTATTTATTTGAGAGATATCAAGGTGGGGGTGGTGTAGAGGGAGAAGCAGACTCCCCGCTGAGCAGAAGCCCAGGACCCTAGGGATCATGACCTGAGCCAAAGGCAGATGCTTAACTGACTGAGCCACCCAGGCACCCAACATATGCCTGGTTTTCAAATTGGGAGTTTGTTTTCAAGAACACAGTACTGTATGTAGGAAATAAACTGTAATAACAAACAATCTGGTATGTTTGGGACAGTATTATCTATACTATACTACTCATTTTAAGAGTAGTATAGTATAGTACTCATGTAAGAATAGAAATCTCCACCTGGGGTATTGTGGTTAAATAAGTACCTATATAGTTTTTTTTCAGGGGAAAATGAATCGTTAAACTTTCTCTTTTCTTCCTCTACCCCCAAGAGTGAAGAATTTAAGAAGGCCTACAAAAATTATTTAAAAGATAAAGGATAGGGGCGCCTGGGTGGCACAGTGGTTAAGCATCTGCCTTCGGCTCAGGGCATGATCCTGGCGTTATGGGATCGAATCCCACATCAGGCTCTTCCGCTATGAGCCTGCTTCTTCCTCTCCCACTCCCCCTGCTTGTGTTCCCTCTCTCGCTGGCTGTCTCTATCTCTGTCAAATAAATAAATAAAATCTTTAAAAAAAGATAAAGGATAATAAGGTACAATAGTTTTAAGAAAGCTTCCTCAGATTTACAGATTCAACATAGTCTCAATTTCAAGTGTGCAGGAATTGAGATTCTATACAAGTAAAAACAATGCGGCAAACTTGGCAAGATACTAAAATTGCTAAGTTTTTTTGTTTTCAGAAGTCTAGGCTAGTGGAGGATTGAAAGTTTAGCTTTTTTGCTTATGTTTTCTGTGAAACAAATTCTAGTATCCATCATATCTATTAGAAATCAAAAACGGAGAAGTCATGAGAAAATGGTATTTTTCCCCCTTTTCTCACGCAGTGCCAAAAGTGAATATACCAACACTTGGGCTGAATTTGAATGCAATATATCTTTTATGTCATTTAATCCCTAATTCACATAATCAACATTAAATGAATGAGTACATACCTGCATTTTTCAAATTGCTGGCGATTTGGGCAAAATTGAGTGTCCTGATTTGTAGTTTGTGGGTAGTGTAAAATTGATAAGGATGGTAATATATAAACTTACATGTGTGATGAAATTGTGTAGAACTAATAAATACACAAGCATGCAGGTGAGTGCCAGTAAAACCGGGAAATGTGAGATAAAGGATTGTATCAACATTGTTCTGGTTTTTATACTACAGTTGTGCTATTATATAACCGTTTTCTAAAATGTTACCATTGGAGGAAACTGGGTAAAGTACATACTATCATATTATTTCTTACAATCTACAGTGAATCTACAGAAACCTCTAAAAATTGGTAAAGAGAGGAATCCGTTTAGGATGGAGAATATAGATTTTTCACAACTTCACTAGACCTAAAATATCACACTGCTTACAGAGCTACCAACTTAGATATGATAATTTTCAGAAAAGCATGTACATTTCAGTCTCTATTCTGAGCAGATGAAACTTTTTATAGTCCATAATTTTGGATGCTATTTAAACTAAGTACTTACTTTTGCTTTTCACCTTACCCTGTCATTTCCCACCATATCATGATCGAAATGTCTTAAGTCCTTCAAGTAAATGCCTTAGCAAAACAATGTTAAATAATAGCTATCTGCTATGAACATAAAAGTGTTTATACTGAGTATCTCACCTGTTGGTATTTTTTGTGTCTACACTAGCATATTAGTAAAGGCTCTTTCTTGTGCATGATCAGAAAATAGCCTCATATGTAATGATTTTACTTGGAATGGAAAGCTGCCATCTATTATTATTATTAAAATATGCCACTTTCTTCCTTGATGGTTTATTTTTGGTATTTTTTAGGAATTTTAATGCTTTTCTTTTTATAAGCATTTTAATCAAAACTCTCCTTTTTGTTTTCAAGGAGCGAAAGGATTGGATTAGTCTGCCCTTGATTTTTCTCTGTTTAAAGGTAATCTGCTTGAGTTCTCTAATCACACACACTTAATACAATTTTCTGTTTGGGTGGCAATCTATATTCAGTGGTTAAAGTAGAATTTTTATTATATTATGGCTAAGGTTTTTCTTTTATGTCTTTTCTCTTTCACAAAATGCAATCTAATCTCTAAAAAAAAAAAATCCATGTTATTTATGTCATGGAAGTAAATATCAAAATAAGTTCAAACTACATTTCTAGTTTGTGTTCCAGGATTTTTTCCCCTAGAAATTTGTAAGAAATTTTTGCTGTTCTGGTCTGTTTGCCTGAAACTGTATTGTATTCATAGATTGAAGTATTGGAGCCATGGGAATAAAGGTTCAGCGCCCTCGATGTTTTTTTGACATTGCCATTAATAATCAACCTGGTAAGAAAATTAATGTTCCCATGTAACATTTATAAATGCATATTTAATGTTTTAAATTAGTAAAGGGTAAATGAGCTTCCTTCTTTTTCAGCTGGAAGAGTTGTCTTTGAATTATTTTCTGATGTATGCCCCAAAACATGCGAGAACTTTCGTTGTCTTTGTACAGGTTTGTTGATATTTAGTTGGCCTAATAGTAGTCCCCTTTGACTATGGTTTTAATTTTTTTATTTAACATATTTTAATTTTCTTCATACAGATTATGTACCATTGACCAAGATGTGAAAGTAATATTTATTTATTTAGAGCGTGAGCCGGGGCGGAGGGTGGGGCGAGAGAGAGAATCTTAAGCAGCAGAGCCCAACAGGGGTCAGTCCCATGACCCTGAGATCACGACCTGAGCCAACCAAGAGTTGGATGCTTAACCGACTGAGCCACCCAGGCATCCTGTGAAAGTAATTTTTAGAAATACTACTTGCAATGGGCTTTTATCCGAGATTGATTTCCAAATTTCTACACTCTCCAGAAAAACTTGGATGGTTTTTAAATGAATTTTTTAAAAAATTCCAGAGGGGAGTGAAAATTTTATACTTTAAAGACATTACATAGTTTAAAAGACGTGTATTTTACAGGAAAAAGTTTTCATCATTAATTTTGCTTTAAAACTGCTTCCTTGATTTCCTTTCTACTAAATGGCCTACTAATTTTTCTTCTCCGTAGGTGAAAAGGGTACAGGGAAATCAACTCAGAAGCCATTACATTATAAGAGTTGTCTTTTTCACAGAGTTGTCAAAGATTTTATGGTTCAAGGTGGTGACTTCAGTGAAGGTAAGACATTGAAAATCATGTAAGCTTTGTTAAGTATCATAGATCTTTAAGTTAGACAAGTCTCTAGAAATACTCAAATAGACAAAAAGAAGGAAGCACATAAATAATTTTACTTTTGATGCATTAAGTAATTTCAGAAATTTGCTTCTGGAAAAAAATACTATTCATCTCTTAGTAACCTATCAGTATGTGTGTTTGGTCTTGTCAGAACTAGTAATCCTTAACTACAATATAGTTTTTACCTATACTTTTATTTTTTATTTTTTAAAAGATTTTTATTTATTTGTCAGAGAGAGAGCACAAGCAGGGGGAGCGGCAGGCAGAGGGAGATGCAGACTTCCCACTGAGCAAGGAGGCAAATGCGGGACTGGATCCCTGGACCCTGGGATCATGACCTGAGCCTAAGGCAGATGCTTAACCGACTGAGCCACCCTGGCGCCCCTAGTTTTTACCTATACTTTTAAATTGTAAAAACAAACTGTATTTTTAAAGAGGCTTTGAAAAAAAATCTAATTTTTGTTCAGAGGTCTACATAATCGTTAGAATCTGAATGTTCTTTTTTCCCTCATATCTTAATAGTCTTTGTCACATTTTTGCTACTGTATTCAAGGGGAAAGAAAGTTATTTGAATTTGAGTTTAAATTAGTATCTTTTATGATATGCTGTGAACCTTTGAGTAGTTTTGATTAGAAGTATTTGAGCATCTACTTTGTAAGAAGTATTTTGTTTAGGGGGTACCTTCGAGGAGATAATTGTCTTGAGAGTTCAAGAGTCTTGTGTTTTTCATTCTTAGGAAATGGACGAGGAGGGGAATCTATTTATGGAGGATTTTTTGAAGGTAAAGCTGTTTACCTTTAATGTTTCAATGTTTACATTTAATTTTTTTACATTTAAATTGTATTTTTAATGTTTTCTCTATTTTATTTTTTCTCTATTGAATCAGTAAGATTATTAAACAGTATACGAATATCTAGCTACATTCAGGGAATCTGAAAGTTAATTTTTCTTGTGAAAAATTTTATGTGATAGATTTTTTTATAGAGGTAGGATTTTTTTGTGTGTTTAGGGACATTAATACATCATGTTATTTGAAGGGTTTCAATGATCTATAATGAACTCTTAGAATTATAGTGCTGGAATGGCAACTTCTATAGCTTAATCTTAATTTTTATTAAAAGAGATTTAGTAGTATTTCATAGTAACAATATCCACATGTTTAGTGGGTCCATTTTTCTGTGCACTTTAAAAAAAATCTCTTTTATATATTAAACTTTAGCAATAATGTATTTCTCAACTTTAAGTTTTCTCTTTGGAATTTTTTGTTGATGTCAGGATCATTTGAAAGACTAAATGTGAATGTGGAAATGATTTCATATTTCCCGTCTTTCACATTAGGGATTAAGTAAAATTTTATTTCACATTCCACTTGTTCTCCTATTATAATCCAAGATTGGAAGGCAATGTACTCTACAATGAATGATGCTGTGGCAGAGATTAAGTTAATGAGTGCCTCTCTGTATTAAAATGGTATATGTGCCTTTTTTGTGCTCAGAAATGAAACAGATGAAATGTAAAAGAATCCTATCTGGTTTCTTTCTCTTGCTTTTTAAGGAACATTTTATTTTTTGCTTGAATAATCAAAGTTGTGTTGTTTTTTTCCACAAAAATATAATAGACAAATGCAAATGGAAAGAAAGTGGGTTGATAATAGTATTTGGATTTATAGCAAGGGATTGAAAATTAAAAATATTTTAATCTAAAAACATGGGAGAGGGAGTTGGTTAATTGATTTTCTCTTCTTTAAACCTGACTTTTATCTAAATTTTGTCTGGTGCTAAAGAGCACATATGAACAAAAGAGATGAAGAGTGAAAATGAAATTTTTTTGGAGGTTATACCTGTAATATAACTGAAAACTTTGCTTTCCTATAGATGAGAGTTTTGCTGTTAAACACAACAAAGAATTTCTCTTGTCTATGGCCAACAGAGGGAAGGATACAAATGGTTCACAGTTCTTCATGTAAGTATCTATGCCGTGATCATTTAAAATATCCCTTTTTTGGTGTGTCATTTCTCATTGATCACTAATAAAGGGATGCATAAAGGGGAAAATTTTTGAAGAAAGGAGAACAATGAATTGTTGAAGAGAGCAAAATTGTTGAAAGGAAATTGAACTGTACTGCTGAAGTTTGAAAATGATGAAGACTTGTCAAAAGGACACAGGGAGCCAGCCTGAAGGGGTGAGGTTCCCACTGGCCAGATTAGCACAATTTGAGCATCAAAATAAATAATGTTAGTATCAGACTGTCAAATAAAATAGAAATCCAGGAGCCCATACAGGTATGAATAATAAATGAATAAATAACAAGGGAGAAGGAAAAGCTGTTCCTTAGTAGAATGTCAGCTAATAAATGTAAAAGGAATGATAGAAAAGTCACCGTTTTGCATTCATCTCAGTAATGATTGATTGAGGAAAGAATTGTCTATTTTAGAGGGTAAATTTAATAAACAGGATATTTACAGAGTATCTTATAAATTACTTGATTACAAAGGGTAAAATGCAATTGATCCTCATTATTCAAAGATTCTGTATTTATGAATTCATGTACTCACTAAAATTTGTTTATAGCCCCAAGTCAGTACTCTTAATGCTTTCCATTTCTGACCCCCAAAAATATTTTGACCAGGGCTTTTGTCAACAGTGCATGTTTTTTATCATGTCCTATGGATGCAGATTTCCTCTCCTCTTCAATAGCCTTAAACTCTCCTACTCTCAGAGGAACTTAATCTGTAAGCACCATATGGATTATTCCAATGTTTTGCTGTTCCATATTTGTAACTCCCTTCTTCAACAGTGAGAAATTTGGCTCCCACTATCTTCAAAGTTTCTACCCATTGCTGAATCCTAGAATAAAAAATCACCGTTCTATACTACTGTGAAAAGTAATCTAACTAGAGTTACTGTTTATTTATGGTTATTTTTGGTTTTAGATTGAGGGTATGTAGTTTAACTTTAAAAGTGATTAGGATTAGTACATTTTGGTGTGAATTTTGCGTGGTTTTGTGACTCACAATGTGTTAGGTTCATTTGTTTAGGATTATATTTTGTTCTCTCACCTTGTTTTGATTTGTTTTTTGCTTTTTTTGTTTTATATTTGTTTGTTTATAAAACGTGATTAAAAAAGAATGCCTCTGAAAGTATCACTCCCACGTAACTCTTCACCCTATTGCCATTCCCCATTTTTTCATCCTGTTCCCACCCATCCATTTTAGTAACCAACCTCATTAGATTCTGATTTATCTTCCTGTATTTTTTTAAAGAATTATTTATTTATTTATTTGAGAGAGAGAACGAGTTGGGGCGGCGGGGAGGTGGGAAGAGAGAAGCAGACTCCCCACTGAGCAGGGAGCCCAATGCAGCGCTGGATCCCAGGACCTGGAGATCATAACCTGAGCTGAAGGCAGATGCTTAACCGACTGAGCCACACAGGCACCCCTTCCTGAATTTCTTTTTATAAAAATAAGCACAGATACGTATATATTTTCTTATTTTCCTTTCTTTTTTACATGATAGATAGCATATACTATATACAATTTTTTTCCTCTTTTCACTTAGCAGTATATCCTGGAAATCACTCCATATCAGTTCATAGAGATCCTTTTCATTTGTTTTTGCAGCTGCATAATAGTGTGTGAATATATTCTAGTTCATTCAACCAATTAGCTATGTGGGGATTTTTCTGATTTTTTAAATGAAAACAATTTATATCATGTTGGTTGTAGAAGAAATTAGAACACAGAAAGAAGAAAAACATTCCCATCCCCAGGGTATCTTTCTCCACAATAAAAATGTAAGCTAAATGTTGCATATAGGGATGTCTGGGTGGCTTAGTTGGTTAAGTGTCTGCCTTCGGCTCAGGTCATGATCGCAGGGTCCTGGGATTGAGTTCTGCATCAGGCTCCTCACTCAGCGGGGAGCCTACTTCTCCCTCAGCCTACTGCTCCTCCTGTTTGTGCTCTCTCTCTGACAAATAAATAAATAAAATCTTAAATAACTAAATAGATAAATGTTGCATATACTCTATAATCAACTTTTGGATACAGTATAAATCTCTGCACATCACTAAGTACTAATTAACATTTTAATAGCTATATGTGACTCCATTGTTTGAATGCATTATGCTTTATTTATCTAATTTTTAAACATTTAACTTGCTTCTTGGTTTTCAAACTGCAGTGAACATTGTTGTACCTGTTGATGCATTTTTAATTATTTTACATAAGCTGCTAAGAGTTTACTTACTGAAATGTTTACATATTTTTTTAAAAAGATTTTACTTATTTGAGAGAGAACACAAGCAAGGAGGAGGGACAGAAGAAGAGGGAGAAGCAGATCCCTCCTTCCTCCCCCTGCTGTGCAGGGAACCTGATGGAGGGCTTGATCCCAGAATCCTGGGACCATGACCCAAGCTGAAGGCAGACGTTTAACCGACTGAGCCACCCAGGTGCCCCTGTTCATACATTTTTAAGCCTTTCCATGTATATTGCTACTGTACTCTGGTATCAGCAATACGCAAAGTGCCAGTGTCACTAGATTCTCAGCAACACTTAGTATTATCATTTGTTTTCCTTTTTTTTTAATAAGAAAAATTCTTCCTGTGCTAACCAAAACCTCTCTGCTAAGTTCATATAACCCTTCATGTATATTTTCAGAATCTTCCCTCTATATGTTGATTTTTTCCTTCTCTCTTAATTTCTAGGTAGCTCTTCTTTAATTTCTGTGTTTTACTGTTGTTTTTAAAGGAGAAAACTTCAGTTTTTAATCTTAGATTATTTTCTATTGTGGCAACGTATATGATATAAAATTAGCCATTTTAACCATTTTTAAGTGTATAATTTAATGGTATTAATTATATTCACAGTACCATGGAGCTGTTACCACTGTATCCAAAACTATTTTGTTGTCCCAGAAACTAACCCATTTCTTTTTACCCTCAGTCCCTGGTAACCTCTATTTTCTGTCTTTATGATCTTGCCTATTATAGATATACAAGCAGAATGATACAATATTTGTCCTTCTGTGTCGAGCTTATTTCATTTAGCACGTTTTCAAGGTTCAACCATGTTGTTGGATGTATCAGAATTTTGTTCCTTTTTACGGCTGAGTATCACTCTATTATATGTATGTACCACATTTAGTTTATCCATATTCATCTGTTGGTGGACATTTGGGTTGTTTCCACTTTTTGGCTGTTGTGAATAGTGTTGCAGTAAACATTGGCATACCTGTATTAGTTTGAATCCCTTCTCAGTTTTAATATATCTAAAAGTGGAATTGCTGGATCATATGGTAATTCTACAGTTCTGTGAGGAGCCACTGAACTGTTTTCTACAGTGGTTGCATCATTTTACATTCCTGTCAGCACCATATAAGAGTTGTAGTTTTTTGGGGCACCTGGGTGGCTTAGTCGTTAAGCGTCTGCCTTCGGCTCAGGGTGTGATCCCAGCGTTATGGGATCGAGCCCCACATCAGGCTCCTTCACTGGGAAGCCTGCTTCTTCCTCTCCCACTCCCCCTGCTTGTGTTCCCTCTCTCGCTGGCTGTCTCTATCTCTGTCAAATAAATAAAATAAAATAAAAAATCTTTAAAAAAAAAAAGTTGTAGTTTTTCTACTCCTCCTCAATACTTTCACCAGTTTGAGAATGACCTCATGAAAACAGAGTATTGGTTTAAGTGTTACAAGTAAATTCTAGTGAGCAAGTGAACTTGGCAAATACAATATCTGTGAAGCGAAGATTGATGCAAATCTAGATGCAAATTATATATATACACTGAATGTAATATGTAATACAAATACATATGTTATATACACATAGGCTTTTACATCTCTAGATGATTTAAGCAAGTTCAGTTGAGCATAGCTGTTAAAGTCAAAACAATAATAGGTGGTTTTAAAAGTAAGCTGATCTTGTAAAAATACATATACATGTTTGAATTTTTTTCATTAGTATTGTGTGGGCTTTAACCAGAGGTTAGCTTAAATTGTGTTCCTTCTTCCAAATTTCTAATGCCTTTTTTGATAAGATTCTTTAAAATAGTAAATGATATACAGTGCCCATCTTCAGTCTGTAACAGCAGTATGTCTGCATAGCTACTCAAATACCAGTCTTCTTAACTATAGAGCTTTAAGGTTGGTGTGGGGTGGAAAAAAAGATTTAAAAAATCACTTCATTTGTTGGACTTTTTGCTTGCTTTGAGTTTGGTCTAAAGTTTGTTGGTTTTTTTTTTAAATATTTTATTTATTTGACAGCACAAGCAGGGGGAACGGCAGAGTAAGAAGCAGGACCCTGGGATCATGACACTTAACCAACCGAGCCACCCAGGCGTCCCAAGTTTTGTCCAGAGTTTTAATCCAGATCTCTTTCTTTATTGTGAAGTTTCCTTGTTTATCAGGGATAAAAAGCTCAAAAGTCTTTAGGTCTTAGACAAGTAACATAAGCAAATAAAGCATGCTATTTGAATCTAAACTATTATGCCTGTCTTAAAAAGACAGGGATAATCAGTCTGACCCATTGTTGCCCTGCGTCAGGTGCCACACCTTCCAGCTTTCCAAAAAAGCTCTGAAATCTGGATTTTTATGTGAAAGCATCCAAAATTTTGAATCTTGGCAGTATTAACCCCGTAAGGACCCATTTCTTTTCTGGTCCAACGGAACATGTGTGAGGGCCATCTGAATGAATATTATCCACAGGGAGTACGTTTCAGGACCCCCTGAAACTGCAGATAAAGTTTAATTTATAAATTAGGGGTAGTAAGAGATTAACAACAATAGTAATAAAATAAAACAATTATAATAATACACTGTAACAAAGATTACGTGAATGTGGTCTCCATGAAAATATTTTACTGTACTCATCCTTCTTGTGATGATTTGAGATGATAAAATGCCTACTTGATGAAATGAGGTGAAGTGAGGTGAGGGGTACCTGTGTGGCTCAGTCAGTTGAGCGTCTGCATTCAGCTCAGGTCATGATCCTGGGGTCCTGGGATCAAGCCCCACGTCAGGCTTTCTGCTCAGCGGGGAACCTGCTTCTCCCTCTCCCTCAGCCTGCCGCTCCCCGTGCTTGTGCTCTCTCTGTCAAATAAATAAAATTAAAAAAATAAATGAAGTGAGGTGAATAACAGGCATTGTGACATAATATTAGGCTACTATTGAACTGACAGTATGTGAGATGGAGGATTCTCTGCTTCTGGACTGTGATTGACCGCAGTTGACTGTGGGTGACTGAAACAGTGGAAAGCAAAACCATGGATAAGGGGTTGACCTATGCTTTAACTGTTTAAAATGTTAAGACTGAAAAACACTATTGTTAAACCCATTACCTGGTAGAATCTTTTGTAAATTATGGTCTGTCCATACAATAGAACATTATACAACCATTGAACTTTATACACCTATGAATATTCAGTAAGAACCCAGTCACATGCAAAAAACATAGATGGATAGAAATGACACCAAAATATCAACTTTAATTACATGTAAGTTTTCAACAATGAGTAGGTACTTGTTTTATGATCAGAATAAGTTTTTGAAAATACATTATGTAAAAAGCATCTTGCATTATTTCTGTTCTACTTAAGGTTAATGTAATAAGATTCTATTATGTTAAAATAGCATATGATTTCTTTGCAACTTTGTTTCCAATGCAGTTATTTTCTTTTCCTTTTTAGAGATGCTAACTTTGTTTTTCTCTGACTTTGTTTTTATTCTTCTATCTGATGACTTCCAAAGAACAACGAAGCCAACTCCTCATTTAGATGGGTAAAGATTATTTTAATTTATTTATGACCATTTTAAATTAATGTTAAAATTAAAAGCTGTTACCTGATCATCTTATAATTGACTCTTTAGGCATCATGTTGTTTTTGGGCAAGTGATATCTGGTCAAGAAGTTGTGAGAGAGATAGAAAACCAGAAAACAGATGCAGCTAGCAAACCATTTGCTGAGGTGCGGATACTCAGTTGTGGAGAGCTAATTCCCAAATCTAAAGGTAAGAACAAGTACATGTTTCTGATAATTCTTATGCATGCAAAACAAGCAGAGACATTCTAAATATTGGCATGAAATTCATACTAATGTGAATATAAATATGAAGCATTTGTTTTTAAATGGGTTTTATCTTCATACTTTGTTCATTTACCATGGAATCACTTAATTTTCTTGTTATTTGCTGTGATTTATCCTTCTTCCACTTTGTTTTGTTTTTTAACGGTAGTTGTCTAAATAGCATGGTAAATAAATACTCTTCTAGAGAAAGACACAGCGAGGGGGAAGATGACAATTGAAGAGAATAGCATAGACTACAGAACTGGGAAATAAATTATTTTCCCTTCATGCACTCCTGAGATTGAGAAGCATCTGGCATATTTGAGAAACTTCTTAGACCAGAACTTTTGAAGTTAACATGATCAGTAGTTTGATATGATATTATCTGAATGGTAAGAACTTTGTTTTAAGTGAATATTTTAAGTGGTTATATTATATATGTGAAATATGTAACTGCTACCATTTATTGGATATTGGGTCTGTTATTCTAAAAGTGTAGGGTAAGATTACCTGCGGAGAAAACAATAAAATAATAAATGGACTCTGTTTGTCCCATTCTGACTAGTGGAGGGAATAATAATACCAATACTTTTAACAAATCTGAGAGTCATCTATAATCTTTTCTGATCCTCAGAATAACCCTGCAGTATTTCCCCCATTTTACAGATGAAGATAGCCAAGGAGATTAAGTTATTTACCACATCAGGGAGCTAAGCTTCCAACCCGAGCTTGTTGGTCCAGATTGAGAGCTTTTTCTATTATGTGTTGCTAACACATTAAAGTCTTTAACATTCCTTTCAGAATTGCCATAAATAGAACATTCTGTTCTCAAGTTTTAGGTGTACTGATTTCTTTGTATCATTTAGAAATGTGCACATTTGTCTTGTTTTAATTGAAAAAGACCCAAGATGGTCTTAGAGAAGGCTTGTTTCTAATTTTCTGTTTCTGTATTCCACTTTGATTCTGATGATTTCATTTTCTTCTCTGTCATATCAAATATATACCTTGTAAACCATTGCAGGAATATGCTGCAGCTCATAGTGGGAGTGTTTATATAACTTCTTGGTGTCCATGAGCCTGGCTATCTGTCTAAATGTACAAACAGCAGGTATAATGTATGCCTTGTGTTTGTGAGGATCCAGTAAAGAATGAGGTGTTACTGAATAACTTACATTTAAAAAAAAAAATTTAAAACTAAAAAGCAATCTGTGTTAATATTTGCAAGTTTTAGACCCTGGTACTGATACTTAATTCTTCAGGGTGTTGTTAGTACAATTGGAACATTTTCGTTTAAGGCATTACTTCTTCCGATATCATCTAGGAAATCTTTATCTTTTATTCTCTACTAAAACTTAGGGGTTTTTTTCTTATATTTTGTAGTCTATAAGGTCTCTTATGTTTGGATCTGTTCTCTGCTTTTAAAAGTTAAGTATACTGTGGTTTATATATCTAGAAAGAAATTGAGGTAATAAAAAATATACCTTTTAAACTATGAGCAGTTATCATAGATTCTGTACTAAATTTGATGTAAAGGTTCTTTTGGTAATGTCAGTGTTTGAATATTTGCTGAAAGAATGAGAAAGTGAATGAATGTCACTCTGTGTGTGTTATTGTTTATGTCTTTATAATGTATTTTCACTTACAGAGGTAAATGCTAATTTTGCCTATGCCATTATGACCAGGAAGTTGTGCTGAAAGTTGATGTGGCATCCTGCTGTGCTAAGGAAGCATACCTTGCCCTTAACAGTTTCAGCAGTTTGGTGGGGGGAGGGACATTTGACCCTTTATTAGTGTCTGCCCAGGAGTTCCTGAAAAGGTCAGATTGTCTTGAGCCGTAGCTTCCATGCCTATTCTGTTCTGGACCATACTGTGGAAATACGAAAAGATCTTTATATTCAAGGTCACACAGTTTGGAACCTGTTACCCTATAGTCCTTTAGTTACCACTCAGAACATGTGTCAGAATCGATTCTGTCATGTATCTATATAATCTTTTTTTTAGGCAGAGCTGGGTCTCACATCCAGTTTATAAGTTTGATGGCCTCCTTACTGTTTTAAATTGGAAACAAAGTTTTGTGAGACACGGTGGTGTTCATCATCATTATATTTAAAACCTTGTTTGAGAGATTTACACCCCAGTTTAAAAAGAAATAAATACAGAATCTTTCTTTTCTTTTTCTAACTTCCTGAAAGAAAACAAAAAGACTTCTGAAGAATTCTGACTGTCTGGGCCCACCTGTATATGGTCTTGGTGAGTCTGGGCAATCTTCTTGGGCCTTTCTCCCTTTGCTGTTGCAAGATTGGAAATTCTGCTTTTTTGTAGCTAGTTGAATGTGCCGAGAAGGTTCACAGTCAAGGAGAAGAACCTTCCAAAAGATACAGAAATGGAATACTGGAGGCTAATAAAAACAGCATTTCTGTAGAGGCTGTCATGGGACAGAGTGGAGGATAGAACACAAACGACCAGAGAATGAAACCACTACCTTAGTCAAGGACTGGTTTTTCAGGAGTTGGCATGACCTCAGGTCATGGTCTCTTCAGAGTTCGCTGGAGTTGTTAAAATAGGGGTCTGTATACTTTGACCATTCAACAAGAGACAGGGCCATTGCTGTATTACAGAAACACAAGTGCTGAGTTGTGGCAATGCAACAATAAATAGTTATGTGAGCAGAAATTTTGCATATATGTGGTAGGAAACATTGCCTGGCAATATACAAAGAACAGAGCAAGGGAAGCAGCTAGTGAATCTTGTACTTAGGAGACTCATTTGTATAGCAATAAGATCCCATTCATTGCCCTTAACCTGGAGTTAGGAGCAGTGGTGATGGCACTTTTACTGGAAAATAGTGGGATGTTAAAGTTAGAAACTGTTTAGAAAATGAGACCAGTAATATGAAATGAAAATATCTAATGGAGATCTATTTTAGGAGTAGTTCTGTTCTTTATTTCTGTTCTGTTCTTTAATCTTATTTGATGGTGCCCTAAAATATCCTGCAATATAAAGGTTTCACATGAAATTCATTCGTATAAAATCTGTAGATCTCAAATAAAAATGACTAAGGCAGCATTTTTTTATCTGAGATTTTTACAAGCAAAATGTTCTGGAGATGCTTTTTTTTTTTTTTCCCTTAACATCATACTACTGAAGTCAATACCTAGTTAGTAAGATTACACTATACCCTACCCAGCCCTCAAAAAGGTCCGTGAATAGGTTTGGGAAATTCTTTTACCTTATGATAAGCAAACTGCGTAATCCAAAAAAATTACCCAGGAACGGCCCCAAAATTGAAAGTGTTACTCTTCGTAATTCCTCTTCATCCATTATGATTTTTAACTTACCTTGTCATTTTGCTTTTAGTAGTGTTTAATTTGACCTTAAGGATACTTACATATTTGTTACAGATACTTTGGAACAGATGATGTGTAAGTGGTTAAGCAAGTATAGGAGGATATTTTGCAGGATGAAAACCATTATTGTCATACTTGGAAGTTTTAAAATATCTACAATTTTTAACTTTTTTTTATTTTTTAAGATTTTATTTATTTGGGAGTGAGCAAGAGAGAGCACGAGTGGGGGGCAGTGGGGAAAGGAGAAGGAGAAGCAGACTCCCCACTAAGCAGGGACCCTAACTTGGGGCTTGATCCCAGGACCCCAGGATCTTGACGTAAGGTGAAGGAAGCTGCTTAACTAACTGAGCCACCCAGACACCCCAGTATCTACAGTGTGTTTAATATATTCATTTGCTTCAACATTTAGAGGCCAGAAAGGATAGTCAATACAAAGTCTCCTTCCAGTCTCTACCCATCAGTTTTCATTCCCACATTTTGTATTTTGTATATCATTCTAAACGTATGTGAATTTTGGTCAAATTCCTAAAATGGAATTAATAGATTACAGGGGTCATGCATTTGTAATTTTGATAGACACTGCCATTGAATATAAGAAAATTAATTCCCCTTATATACTTTGCAAAGCCATGTATTGTCAAAGTCTTTAATCTTTGTCAGCCTAATAATAGGTGGGATTTTTTTCCAGCTAATTTTAATTGGCATTTCTCTAAGGTGTTTGATATTAGCATCTTTTTTTAAGATATATTTATTTTTAGTGTGCAAGTGGGGGGAGGGCAGGGGGAGAGAATCTTCAAGCAGACTCCACGCTCCATTTCAGGACCCTGGGATCATGACCTGAGTTGAAACCAAGAGCCAGATGCTTAACCAATTGAGCCACCCAGGTGTCCCTAGCATCTTTTAATTTAAGAATCGTATATAGTATATGAACTGATTCAATTCCTTTACCCTTATCTTTTGCCCCTTCTATTTTTTCTTCCTGAAATTCCAGGCCACCTTCTATTATTGCCTTTCTCTTTGGAGAAATTCCTTTAGCCATTTGATTGATTTTAATTCCAGTGTAATTAACATACAGTCTTCTCTTAATTTCAGATGTATAATATACTGATTCAACAATTCTGTACATTACTCAGTGCTCATCATGATAGGTGTACTCTTAATCCTTTTCACCTATTTCACCTCCCACCCCCCCCACACACACATACACATTCTGGTATCAGTTTGTTCTCTATTTAAAAGGAGGGGGTTTTTTGGTTTGTCTCTTTTTTCTTGGTAAGTTTGTTTTGTTTCTTAAATTCCACAAGACTGAAATCATATGGTATATGTCTTTCACTGACTTATTTCACTTAGTATTATACCCTATAGATCCATATATGTTGTTGCAAATGGCAAGATTTCATTCTTTTTTATGGCTGAGTAATATTCCATTGTATATGTGCCACATTTTTGTCCATTCATCTATCAATAGACACTTGGACTGCTTCCATAATTTCACTATTTTAAATAATGCTGCAATAAACAGGGGTGTATATATCTTCAAATTAGTGCTTTTGTATTTTGGCAGTAAATACCCAGTAGTGGAATTACTGGACCATGTGATATGCTATTTTTAAATTTTTGAGGACCCTCTGCTTAACTGCTAATAGCCTACTGCTGACCTTACCATTAATACAGTCGAGCAACACATATTTTGTAGGTTATATGGATTATATACTGTATTTTATTTTATTTTACTTTTTTAGAAAGAGGGAGAGGAGGAGCAAGAGAAGGGGGGGCAGATGGCTGGAGGGAGAGAGAGAGAAACTGTAGCAGGCTCCACACCCAGCATAGAGTCTAATATGGGGCTCGACCTCTCAACCCTGAGATCAGGACCCAAGCTGAAAGCAAGAGTTGGATGCTTAACCAACTGAGCCACCCAGGCACCCCTATATACTGTATTCTTAAAATAAGTGAGGAAAAAAATATTAAGAAAATCATAAGGACAACAAATACATTGACAGTACTATACTGTATTTATATATTTTAAAAAATCCATGTATAAGTGGACTCATGCAGTTCAAACTGGTGTGGCTCAAGGGCCACACTGTATGTTTAACTGTATAGTATATACAGATATGAATGTTTGGTAGAATTCCCCAGGAAAACCGTCCGGGCCTGGAGTTTTATTTTTTGGAAGATTGTTTATCACTGACTCAATCTCTTCATAATTAATTGGCCTGTTTAAAAAATCAATTTCTTCCTGTTTCAGTCTGGGTAGTTTATGGGTTTCCAGGAAGGCCTCCATCTCTTCCAGATTGCTTAATTTATTGGCATAAAGCTGTTGATAAAAGTTTCTAATAATCCTTCCAATTTCATTGTTGTTGGTTGTGACCTCTCCTTTTTCATTCATAATTTTATTAATTTGGGTCCTTTCTCTATTCATTTGGATAAGTCTTGCCAGAGGTCTGTCAATTTTATTAATTCTCTCAAAAACCAGCTTCTAGTTCTGTTGATCTGCTCTGCTGTACTCCTGGTTTCTAATTCATTGATTTCTGCTCTAATCTTGGTCAACTGCTTCCTCGTGCGTGGATTAGGCCTGTCCCTCTGTTGCTGTTCCAGCTTCTTGAGGTGAGAATATAAAAACTGCATTTGAGATTTTTCTATTCTTTTGAGTGAGGCTTGGATGGCTATGTATTTCCCCCTTAGGACTGCCTTTGCAGTATCCCAAAGGTTTTGGACTGTTGTGTTTTCATTCTCGTTGGTCTCCATAAATTGTTTAAATTGATTTTTGATTTCCTGGTGTATCAAATCATTCCTGAGCAGGATGGTTCTTAGTCTCCAAGTGTTTGAGTTTCTTCCAAATTTTTCCTTGTGGTTGAGTTCCAATTTCAAAGCGTTGTGGTCTGAGAATATGCAGGGAATAATTTCAGTCTTTTGGTATCAGTTGAGACCTGTTTTGTGTCCCAGAACATTAATTCTTGAGAATTTTCCATGGGCATTAGAATAGAGTGAGTATTTTTTGGTTCTGGGGTGTAGTGTTCTATATATATCTATGAGGTCCAACTTGTCGAGTGTGGCATTCAAAGCCTTTTTTCCTTTACTGAGTTTTTGCAAGGGTGTTCTGTCTATTTCTGATAGTGGGGTGTTGAGGTCCTCTACTATTAATGTATTTTTATCTATATGTCTCTTTATTCTGGTTAAGAGTTGGCTTGTGTATCTTGCTGCTCCCCTGTTGGGGGCATATATATTTATAATTGTCATCTCCACTTGTTGGATACATCCTTTAAGAATAATATAGTGCCCTTCTGTGTCTCTAACTATAGTCTTTAGTTTGAAATCCAATCTGTCTGATATGAGAATTGCTACCCCAGCTTTCTTTTGAGGTCCATTTGCGTGAAAGATGGTATTCTATCCCTTTACTTTCAGTCTGAATGTATCTTTGGGTTCAAAATGAGTCTCTTGTAAACAGCAAATGGATAGGTCATTTCTTTTTATCCAATCTGCAACCCTGTGGCGCTTTATGGGAGCGTTCAGGCCATTTACGTTGAGACTGAGTATTGAGAGATATGGTTTTAATGATGCCATGTTGCCAGTAAAGTCTTTGTTTCTATAGATTGTGACTTTCTGTTCTGTGTCACTCTTGGGGCCTTTTTACCTTTATAGAACCCCCCCTTAATATCTCCTGTAGGGCTGGTTTCATGGTTACAAAATTGGTCAATGACTGGCGATTCTGGAAGGTCTTTATTTCTCCATCAATTCTGAATGACAGCCTTGCTGGATAAAGGATCCTTGGCTGCATGTTTTTCTCTGAAAGAGCTTTAAAAATGCCCCCCAACCCTTTCTCTCACTCCAGGTCTGTGTAGACAGGTCTGACGTAATTCTGATACCTTTGCCTTGGTACGTGAGAGATTTCTTTGCCCTGGCCGCTTTCAGTACTGTATCCTTGGATCTAATATTTGCGAATTGCACTATGACGTGACGTGGCGTAAGTTTGTCGTGGTTGAGCTTGGGAGGGGTCCTCTCTGCCTCTTGGACACGAATGTTTGTTTCCCTTGCTAGATTAGGGAAGTTTTCAGCTACAATTTGTTCAAATATCTCTTCTAGACCTCTGTTTTTCTCCACCCCCTCGGGGATGCCGATGATTTTGACATTGGAACGTTTCATTGAGTCAGTGATCTCCCGTAACCTACATTCGTGGGCGTGGATTTTTTTAAAGTCCAGATTCTATTTTCGCTTTTTCTTCTACTAACCCATCCTCCAATTTGCTAATACGTTCTTCTGCCTCAGTGACCCTGGCCATCAGAGCCTCTAGTTTTGACTGCATTTGGCTCATAGAATTTTTAATTTCTGCCAGATTCACTCTCATTTCCACCCTTAGAGATTCTATATTCTCATTAACATTTTCATTAATACTTTTTTCAAGTCTACACATCATCTTGACCATTGTTACTCTGAATTCCATTTCTGATAATTTGGTTATATCCATATCCATTAGCTCTGTGGCAGAGGCCACAGACTCATTGTCTTTTCTTTGCTGGGGGGGATTTCTCCTTCTCGTCATTCTGATGAGGAGAGGTTGCGGGGTTGTCCAGAGCCCAAATTATTGGCTGGTACCCAGGCCGTGCGCCCTTGTTTTATAGGGATCTTAGGGATGTGGGCTTCTTGATTTTTCAGCCTGCCTTCTGGGGGAGGGACCTGCCGCGCCAGTACTCAGGCAACCCTGTTTGGGTAGAGTCTCCGTGCCCCCTGCAAGGGGGGATGGGAATGGGCACACTGTGAGCCAGTATTTCCAGGCTTTTGTTCTCTGGTGGCTTTCCCTGGCGGCTTGCTGTGACTCTTCTGAGAGTCAGAGCAGCAGTGGCCGAATCTCAGCCTCTGTCTCAGAACAGAGGGATCGCGGACCGTTCTCCAGTGATGTTCTGGCCACTTTAACTCTCTTTCTGTTGGTGCTGCTCAACCCTCCAGCGCTCCACACCCAGCGTCCCAGCCCTCACTTCCAGGGCCTGCGCGTCTCTGTCCTTTGTGTTTCTAACGCCGCCAGCCGCCCCCACGTGCTCCCGGAGCTCCCGATCTCAGTCTGGTTCCAGTGAGCACACCGGAGCTCTGTGAGAAGTCTGGTGGCGCGCATTTCCCGGCTCACGGTCTCATCTTTTCTCTCGTGGGTGCCACCCGTGAGTCCGCCCGCTCCCCCGTGCAGGTGGCTATCGCTTCCCGGCGCCCTAACGCGGCGGCTCCCTCCCTCTTCCGTTTATCTTCCAATATCTGTGCGCGGTTTCACGACTCCCCACTTCGTACCTCAATACTCAGCACTGGAGATGTTCATTTGTAGAGATCCAGATGTATCATCCTGCATCTCAGGCTGATTCCGTGGATGTTCAGGCTGGTCTGGTACCTATCCAACTCGACTCAGGGGACCGGCTGAAAAAGGGGTCCCCTACTCCTCCGCCATCTTCCCAACCTATCCATGTCCCTATTTTTTACCTTTTTACTCTTCTGTTCTTTAACTGCCATGTCTTTCTCAGTCATTTTCTCTTTTTTTTCCTGAGCAGTTCATAGGAAAAGGGCATGTAAACTAAATTTCACTTGTAAAATAATATTGACAAACATCAGAAGAGGGAATTTTTTTCAGCCTTAGAGCTTTCTAATCTCCCTTCCAAGGCATTTTTCCTAAAATACAGTTTATTTTCCTTTTATAGATGTCATCTGATATTTAGGCAGATTATATTACCTTAAAAAATAATCATAAATCTCTCTGGCGTTTCATATTTGTTGTGATATCTTGCTTCACTCAAATGTTTTCTTGAAAAGTGATGTTTGAGGGCACTTGGGTAGCTCAGTCGGTTGAGCAACTGCCTTTGACTCAGGTCATAATCCTGTGGTCCTGGGATAGAGTCCTGCATCAGGCTCCCTGCTCAGCGGGGAGTCTGCTTCTTCCTCTCCCACTCCCCTTGCTTGTGCACCTGTGTGTGCTCTCTCTGTCTCTGTCTCACTCTCTGGCTTGCTCTCAAATAATATCTTTAAAAAAAAAAAAAAAGAAAAGAAAAGTGATATGTGAACTAAATAATGGTCATTTGAAATATATTTAATACATTTGGGGGGGAGATTAGGCTTGTTAAAGAAACCAGCTGCAGTGTATTTATCATGGGAAAGATTCCCAATGCAAAATAAATATAAATTGGAACAGGTAAATAAGTCTTTGTTAATCTGGTAAATCATGGTAATCAAGTAAAGCATTACTGTGTTTTTGTGAAATATTTTGCTTGCCTATTATGTGATCTCATATTTAGAGTTACTAATTCTGAATTTATTCCTTCATTTTAAGTTTGATTACCTCCTACCCACCCACACCCATCTCTTAGGTTTGTAGTGTATGTAAGTAGATGTTTCCGTTTGTATGTGTTTACATACCCATTCTGTGCCTCAACTGACAACAGTGGTCTTGGGTTCAGATTAACTGTTGGGACTCAGGAGACAAAATAGACTTTACTCAGCCTAAGTTTATTTTCCTTTAAGAAAAGATACAGGACAGGAATAGCGTAGCTTGTACAGCAACAACATAGTAGAGATCTCATGATCTCCAGGCAGAGCTTGCATATGTCCCAGGCATCTCACGCTTGTTATGTTCATGATCCTGAGGAACATGACTGTGTGATGAAGCCTTTACCTCAGGTCCCTTTACCTTATTTTCCTAACCTCCCCCACCTTTTATACCTTAACTCCCTTTCTCCAGTGCAATAGCATCTTATTGGTTTTGGAAAAACAATTTTGGCAGTGAACTGCAAGTCCTGGGTAAACTACATAGTAACTTCAGCCAGATTGTCAATTATCTTATAATTAGTACATTCCTATAAATTCTGAGTGAAGAGTTTCAAGAATGATTTGGCCAACTGCCAGATCCTTAGGTGCTCCTGTGGCTGAAGGAAAGGCTTATAAACCAGCTATTAACGCTTTCAGTTAAAGTCTATAATCAACCAGCAGTCAGTCCAAAGATGTATTTTCTTTGTCCTCTAATTTTTTTTTATCATGGAAAATATTAACATATACAGAAGTGGTTGAAGTAGTATAACCGGACAACAGTGTTCATTACACAGCTTTAACACGTAAGTCATGGCCAGTCTCATTTTACTTATACCCTGGCCAGTTCTCCCTTTCTTGTTATTTTGAAGCAAATTCTAGGCATAACATTTTATTGATAAATATTTCATTATTGGTCTCTAAAAAACAATTCTTTTAAAAAATATATCATAATCATATGTACACACATGTATATTCCTAAATACTCCTGTCAGTGTTCAAATTTCTAATTGTTTCATTAATGTAATTTTTTTAATGTTTTAATTTGAATCCAAGTAAGGTTCAGACATTGGGGTTATGAGGGTTTTTTTATTTTGTTTTAAGTAGATTTCTGCTACCATCTCTTTTGTTTCTTGAGATTTATTTGTTGAACAAGCTAGGTGATTTGCCTGTAGTGTTTTCCATTATTGCACACATTAGATGATACTGATTGCATCTTTGTTACGTAATGTGTTCTTTTTTGCCTCTATTTCATATGACTTTGTGGTTAGATCTAGAAAGTTGATCAGATGCAGTTTGGATGGATGGATGGATTTGCTTGTTTGTTTGATGGGAGCGTCACATACAAAAGGTAGTTTTTGTGCTCTGCAGCAGTTCTTGGTGTCACTGCCTCATTATAAGTTGCAAAATGATGATATCCTAACCATAATTTCTGCTTCATTTATCCCTGGGATACTTTGATCAAAGAGCATCTTCCTTTCATTTACTGTTTGGTTAGCCTGTGGTACAGTTTGTATAAGGAAAAGCGGGTAAATTCTTTATATTTCATTTACCAATATCATTATGAACTGATGGATTCTAATATATTTGATGTGTTCCAGTTTATTATACTTATCCATATATCAGTGTTGTCCCATCTTTGGCCTGATTTCAATTTAAGTCCACCATAGTTTGAATTAGATACTTTAGATGAGTCAGGCTCTATTTGGATTGTCTTATCTTTCCCCAATTCCTGTTGTATCATACCTGGTTAATTTCACTTATTTATATTGCCTAGTCCTTAAAGCATTTGACTTTTGGGATCCCTTTAAAAATTATTACCTACTTAACCCAAAAGAAAATTTCAATTTGAAATCATGTTTTGTAGCATAGTTATTAACCATTGGCAAATGACTACCCTCTGTGGTAATTCTGCTCTTCAACTAAGCTAAATTTCTTAATTGTTAGAGAAATGCTCAGACATTGAAACAGGCCAGTGCCAATGGAGTCATTTTTCTTATTTTCCACATTCATGCAAAGTATTTTTTGTGTGTGTTATTTCTCTCCTACAGTTCTACCTCTATTCTTGGTAATAGAAAAAGTCGAAAACCACAGGAAGATTAAAATCTGGGACTCCTAAAATTCTGTACTTTTTAGAAACTGTGTTTTAGACTTACCTGTTACTTTTCCAAAATTCTTCTGCGTAAGAGATATAACTTTGATCCCTGAATCCAGAGATCTTTCCTGTACCCTTCAGTTCAAATAGCTGGATGAGCTAAGTGTTAAATACTGGACTTAGTGAGAATCTGCTGCAAATCTAAATTTCCACTTACAGAGTTTATCTAATAAGTGCTGACCAAAACCTTTTTGGTTTCTTATTAAAGCTAAGAAAGAAGAAAAGAAAAGACATAAGTCATCATCCTCCTCCTCCTCCTCATCCAGTGACTCAGATAGCTCAAGTGATTCTCAGTCCTCTTCTGATTCTTCTGATTCAGAAAGTGCTTCTGAAGAGAAAGCAAAAAAAAGAAAAAAGAAACATAGGAAAAATTCCCGAAAACACAAGAAGGAAAAGAAGAAGCGAAAGAAAAGCAAGAAAAGGTCTTAATTTTAAATTCTCTTATAATACTAGGTTTATATTCTAATTCCTTTCAGTTTATAAGTAAATCTGTTGGGATTTTGGATCAACTGTATGGCAATATTAAAATAGTGAGAAATATTTCCCAGCATTAAGTATAAGAACATATTGATTCTATAGTCATAGATTAAATTTAGGTACATTCATTTCCATTTTCAACAAAGTCATTCAATTCCATTTGTCTGAACTCAGTGAAATGATGCTTTTGGTTTTATAGGTTTGTGTTTCATAAGAGGAATCTATAGGATTAATGAGAATTACAGGAAACCAATTATTATTTTCCTAATTTTTTTATAGCAGTCTCTCTTGCTTTTTTTGTCCTTTATTTCCTTTGTTGCTATGAAGCACAAGGGTAAAAGCAAATATTGTCAATATATTTACTTTCTTTTCTGTTTTGTCTGAAATAATATATGTTTATACTAAAACTTGTCTTTATGCCTATTGACTTTAAAGCAACTAATTTCTTTGCCTACATTTTTAAGTATTTTTAATTTATCAGAGTACATTGCCTATGGAGTCCAATATTTTAGATCCATTTTACTGGAAAATACTGGGAACAATTGGCTTTGGTTTTGGGTTGGTTAGCTCGTTTGTCAGTAGAATGAAGGAGGGTTTTCTGTATGTTATTGCTTCTTTGGTGGGGGGAGGATGGCTTATATATTGTGACATCTTACAAAGGAAAGAATTACCAACAATTGGAAATTTGGGATAGGTACATAATAACCAAATGGAATTTTTTTGTATGTTTTCTGTTAAGTGCATCTAGTGAAAGTGAGACTGAAAATCTTGAAGCACAACCCCAGTCTACTGTCCGTCCAGAAGAGATCCCTCCTATACCTGAAAATAGATTCCTGATGAGAAAAAGTCCTCCTAAAGCTGATGAAAAAGAAAGGAAAAACAGAGAAAGAGAGAGAGAGAGAGAGTGGTATGTTAATGTGTCTATCTTCTAGAGTGCCCTACACTCTTTAAAATAGAACTTTTTTTTAAAGTCTTTACTTACTTTAAACAATATTTAATTGGTGACCTTGTCCCAAGATTGAAATCTTTTATTATAGGATAATGTTAGCAAAGCTCCTTTTTGTTAACTACATAGCTAAAAAGATAAACTGACTTAATTCAAACAGATTTTAAGTAAAAGTTTGTGTTTTTTTTGATAAATAAGCACTGCAAGAAGATGTGTTGTGGCATTTCAGACCAGTTCCATTTAAAACAAGCTGTCTTACTGTGTAATTTGTATATATTAAACTTTTAAGCAAGTAAGAACCCTTATTTTTCAGTTTATCTTGTAGGGCAAAAATGCTATTTTTCATGCCTAATTTATAGTATTGTGGTAATGAAAATTGATATCATATTCAAGTTCTTTGAAAATTTTTCTACATAAATTCACATTATTAGTATTAATAGGCCTATTGGTTCTTATAAATCATTTTAATAATTACATCCAAAAATAGAAAAAAGATTGAGGTCATTTTCTTATTTATGGTTAGAAATGTATTGTTATAACATAAAAGTAATAAAATTCTGAGTATCTCCCCTATACTTTCACAATACAGTAAAAATATAAAAATAAGTCTTCGTTTAAAGAAAAGTTATTTGAAACTTGGGGTAATTTCAGTGGATTGGATTGAGTTAACTTTTCCTCAAGTATTAAGAAAGGATATTTTTAAGGAAATAAATATTACAGAGAAAATGTTTGAACTACTTCAGAATGAACTTTTCAAACATAACTTACATGGATATTGTTTGTGCTAATTAAATATTAACTCATTATTTTTTGAAAAAGTTTCGCTTTTTGCTGTAAACCAGGATAAAAACATTTTGTTAATTCACTCCAGCTTGTGTCTACTTTATTATCATTAATTACTCTTTTCTATAGTTCTTTTAACAGTGAACAATTGCTTATAGGATTATAAGCTACTTTGGAATAAGATGGGGGTTTTGTTTTGTTTTTTATTTTTTATTTTTTATTTTTTTTTAAGATTTTATTTATTCATTCGACAGAGATAGAGACAGCCAGCGAGAGAGGGAACACAAGCAGGGGGAGTGGGAGAGGAAGAAGCAGGCTCATAGTGGAGGAGCCTGATGTGGGGCTGGATCCAGAACGCCGGGATCACGCCCTGAGCTGAAGGCAGACGCTTAACCGCTGTGCCACCCAGGCGCCCTGTTTTGTTTTTTAAAGATGTTATTTATTTTAGAAAGAGAGTGTGTGCGCAAGCAGAAGGAGGGGTAGAGGGAGAGAATCTCAAGCAGACTCCCCACAGAGCACAGAGCCCAACAAGGGCTTGATCCCAGGGCCCTAAGATCATGACCTAAGTCGAAATCAGGAGTCAGATGCTTAACCCTACTGAGCCACGCAGGCGCCCCTGGAATAAGATAGTTATAAAACTATTTTCTTAGTGGCATACAGCCTATACTGAGCTATATGAGCTCTTCTGTGTTGATTTTCCTTAACACTGTCAAGTTAATTTCATCTTAAAAATGGTTATTTGATGGGGCGCCTGGGTGGCACAGCGGTTAAGCGCTTGCCTTCGGCTCAGGGCGTGATCCCGGCGTTCTGGGATCGAGCCCCACATCAGGCTCCTCTGCTATGAGCCTGCTTCTTCCTCTCCCACTCCCCCTGCTTGTGTTCCCTCTCTCGCTAGCTGTCTCTATCTCTGTCAAATAAATAAATAAAATCTTTAAAAAAAAAAATGGTTATTTGACAGTGTATCTCAGCACACAGCTGGCATTTGGGGGCAGAATAGTTCTTCATTCTCATGCATTACAAGATTTTAGCATTCTTACTCATCGTTCTAGGTACCAATAGCACTCTCTAGTCATTGACAGTTGAAAAATGCTCCCATACTTTTCCAGATACCTACTAGGAGTTGATAACATTGAAAACTACTGATTATGTATAAGATTTAAATTTATTCGTTTAGATCAGTAAAGCTATATTCTCCAGATTCATTTTTAATAAGTTGTTTAAATTTAATTCATTAATGTATGGTATATTTTATTAGTTTCAGAGGTAGAGTTTAGTGATTCGTCATTTGTATACCAACACCCAGTGCTCTTACATCAAGGAGTGCCCTCCTTAATGCCCATCACCCAGTTACCCCATCCCTCCAGCAACCCACAGTTTGTTTCCTATAGTTAAGAGTCTTTTATGGTTTGTCTCCCTCTCTGATTTCGTCTGATTTTATTCTTCCCTTTCTTCCCCTATGATCATCTGTCTTGTTTCTTAACTTCCACATATGAGTGAAATCATAAGATAATTGTCTTTCTCTGACTGACTTATTTCACTTAGTATAATACCCTCTAGTTCCATCCACATCATTGCAAATGGTAAGATTTCATTTTTTGATGACTAATATTCCTGTGTGTGTGTGTGTTTTTAATTTTCCCTTTGCTTCCTTCTAGTAATCCACCTAACTCCCAGCCTGCTTCATACCAGAGGCGACTTTTAGTTACTAGGTCTGGCAGGAAAATTAAAGGAAGAGGACCAAGGGTAGGTGATTCTTTTCCCAGAAATCTCAATAATATGGCATTTATCGTAAATAATTTTAGTGTTTCTTAAATATTGTTTTATACATAAGTAACTAAAATTTAGAGTAGATACAGATACTGAATTATATGTTCTCTTTTTATAGTAACTTCTCTGTGTTGGTACTTCCAAACTGAAAATACATGGGATGTTAATAGATTTTACATGTACGTGGTGTAAAATGAGATCAGCATCTTTCTTGTGCCTCCTTGTTACTTCCTGACCATTATATCTCTAATCTTGTTTAAAAATTAATAAAAATTAACCCTGTTCCTATATTTCATCCTCTTTCTCTTTACTGGATTCTCCCCATTGGAATATCTTCTTGTGTTTTCAAAACTTTTTAGAAATGTGGCTATACTTGGTATATTATTTCTTCTTACTCATTTCTAAACCATTTCAGTGCATCTTCTACCATTTGTTGGAAGTAGCACTTGCTGTATGGTTGGCTACATGTCACGAAATCGAGTGGCTTTGTCTTACTTAATCTCCTTCCTTGTAATACTCTTTCCACTTGCTTCTGTCATATTTTCTTTCTGTCTCTGGCCAGTCTATTTTGAATGTCCACTGCCATTTCACACTCTTACACCTGGCCTTTAATATAGTAGTACCTCAGGGTTCCAACTCTTCTAACTCTGCATATGTTCCTTGGGCAGTCTCATCACTCCCACAGCTTCAGTGTCTAACCTGTATGTTGATAAGTTTCAAATGCTCATTTGCTTTTCTAGTGCCAAGACTTACTGGACAGCCAGCTAGTTGCTTAACAGACACCTCAAACTCAGTGTATATAATGTTGAGCATAAGCACTTCCTCTTCAGACCTGATCCTCCTTTAGGTTCCTGCTCTTGCTGATAGATACCACCGCCTGTGCAGTTACTTGAAGCCCAAGAACCATTTTATTTCTTTCCTACCTTGTATATCTTATCCAACACCAAATCCCGTCATTTTAACCTTCTAAATACTTTGAAATCCATCTACTTCTCCAGTTCCACTCCCACCACCTTAATTCAATTTACCTTTGTATATTCTCTGAACTATAAATGGCCTCTTAACTGTTCTCATTGCAGTTCTCAAACTTTTTTGTCTTAGAATCTCTCTTTACACTCTTTTACACTTTTTTTTTCTTTCTAAATGTGGGACTTGAACTCACAACCTTGAGATCAAAACCTGTGCTGAAATCAAGTTGGATGCTTGACTGACCCACCCAGATGCCCCAGAATCTCTTTACACTCTTAAAAATTATCGAGGATTCAAAGGAGCTTTTGTGATATGGGTTATATCCATCGATATTTATAATTTTAGAAATTAAAACCAAGAACTATTTAAAATACAAAAATATATAAGCACACATTCCATTAGCTATGAAAGAAGAGATACTAAAATGTCATGTAGTCTGAAAAACTCAACTGTATAATAATGAAAGAGTGAAAGTGAAAAAGGCAAATAACATGATATAATGAAAATAGTTTTGACTTCACAGATCCCCTGAGTCTTGGGATCCCTAGACTACATTTTGAGAATCACTGATAGAGTTCTTTCTCTAAGCAGCATTCAGAATGGTCATTTAAAAGTGAGAATGTCATTCCTTTGCCATCAGTTGTAGGATAAATCCAGAATTGTTACATGGCCTATGAGACAAAATCTAGTCCTTGCTTACCTCATCAGTATTATCTAGTATTACTTTCCCTGGCAGTTTTTATCTTAAGCCATACTAATCTATCTTATGGTCATTTCTAAAAAGTGCGATGTTTTTTCCTGTCTCGAGACCTTCAAATAAGATATTTCTTATGCTTCACATATTCTTCCTTACGTTCTCTGAGCACCTGGTACTTCTGTTATGCTGATTTTAATTGTAACTGATTTGTGCTTGTGAATATCTGTGATTATATATCTAAGGGTTCTCGTAGCCTTATAGAATTCAGGTTTCAAAAGAGCAAAATTGAGATAAGTCTTGGCACACTAATGTTTCTGCAACACATGATAGAGCAGTTGGCCATTTCAAGAGCTGAGTAAATATTGGTTGAATAAATGAACATTATGCATTTACTCAGTTTTTCTCCTAATATGGGGTATTTGCTTTGAAACATCAAGAATACTTACTTCCAAATTGAAACTTGGCAACTTGTAAGTGTTCCTGTACCTGTTATGCTCCAGTAGCATCACTTAAGTAGGACAGTTCTGTAGAGAGGACATGGGTGGCTAGAGTTTGTGTGGTTAATGCTTTTTACTTGGAATTTATAGTATGAGTGAGTGTTCAAAGTATTTTTACCTCACTGGTTTCATACCTGAAAATTAGGAAATTTTATTTATTTTTAGAGGGTATAGAAATATCAGACATTTTATTTGAACCTAGAAATGTATAAGCTACAGCTATGATTGTAATGCTTTTGTATTTTTAGGAGGTTAATATTTTTCTCATTTTATTTTTTTAAGCGTTACCGAACTCCTTCTAGATCCAGATCAAGGGATCGTTTCAGACGTAGTGAAACTCCTCCACATTGGAGGCAAGAGATGCAGAGAGCACAAAGAATGAGGGTATCAAGTGGTGAAAGATGGATCAAAGGGGATAAGTAAGCTTTACCTATATTATTTCAAATGTAGTGACAAGTATTTTTGTTTTTACTTTTGTACATAAAGTTGTTTTATTTTTAGCCATTTCACTTGTTTCTGAATATTTTTTAAATATATGGAATACCATTTTGGCTAATAATGGACATCATGCTTTTTCTAATAAAATTTCCAAAAAGTGTTGTTTTCTCCTTATTTTTTAGGAGTGAGTTAAATGAAATAAAAGAAAATCAAAGAAGTCCAGTTAGAGTGAAAGAGAAAAAAGTAACTGATCACAGGCATGTGTCTGAGAGTCCAAACAGAAAAAATGAAAAGGAAAAGAAAGTTAAAGACCACAAATCTAACAGCAAAGAGAGAGACATCAGAAGAAACTCAGAAAAAGATGATAAGTATAATAAAAACAAAGTGAAGAAAAGGGCCAAATCTAAAAGTAGGAGTAAGAGCAAAGAGAAGTCAAAGAGTAAAGAGAGAGATACAAAGCATAATAGACATGAAGAAAAGAGGATGAGGTCAAGGAGTAAAGAAAGGGATCATGAGATTGTTAAAGAAAAAGAAAAGTCTGATTCTAAAGGAAAAGATCAGGAAAGGAGTAGAAGTAAAGAGAAGGCTAAACAGTTAGAATCAAAAAGTAGTGAGCATGAGCATAATAGAAGTAAGGAAAAGGATAGACGTGCACAGTCTAGAAGTAGAGAACGCGATATGACTAAAGGCAAGCACAGCTACAACAGTAGAACAAGGGAACGAAGCAGAAGTAGGGACAGGAGCAGAAGAGTACGATCTAGAAGCCATGACCGAGATCGCAGCAGAAGCAAGGAGTACCATAGATACAGAGAACAGGAGTACAGGAGAAGAGGAAGGTCACGAAGCCGAGAGAGAAGAGCAACACCGGGAAGATCAAGAAGTAAAGATAGGAGAAGGAGGAGGAGAGATTCACGGAGCTCAGAGAGAGAAGAAAGTCAAAGCAGAAACAAAGAAAAATATAGAAACCAAGACAGTAAGAGTTCACACAGAAAAGAAAATTCTGAGGCTGAGAAGAGAATGTACTCTAAAAATCGTGATCATAATAGCTCAAATAATAGGGAAAAAAAGGTTGATAGAGATCAAAGTCCATTCTCAAAAATAAAACAAAGTAGTCAGGACAATGAATTAAAGTTCTCCACATTGAAAAATAAGGAGGATGAGAAGACCAGAGCCTCAGAGGAAAAAGAAAACCAAAAATCAAAGGGTCAAGAAAATGACCACATACATGATAAAAATAAAAAATTTGATCATGAATCAAGCCCTGGAACAGATGAAGACAAAAGTGGATGAGTGAGTTGTGTAAACTTATTTCGATTCTGCTCAAATTTTAAGTTTTAGAGACTTGCTGATGAATCTCCTTTATGTTGTTTTCCATTTTCATTGTTTTTGGGTTTTATGTTTGTCTTTTTTTTTTTTAATGTGGACTTTATTGAGTTGATCTTTTGATAATCTGCAACCTGAATAATTTGTACTGCTAAAGTTTTAATAAACTTGAAATGAGAAAAACACTTTGGTGTAATACTGTGTGCTGTGTCTAACTAGTTCATGTATGCATTTTTGTGTTGCAACAATCAGCCAGTAGCAAATGTGCTATCTTACATCCCAGTTTGTGTGATCAGCCAGTTAAAAACAAGCATAACTGATTGTTGGAATACATTGTTACAGCAGCTTGTGTTTCTCATGATTAGAGTAATTTTAGAAGCCACTAGATAGAAGAAATCTTGTATCGATTTTCTGATTGCATTTAAATAGAGGCTGGCAGCAGCAGCAGCTTTTAATTAACACAGAAAAGCAGGATCCTAATAACTTGAGATCTTAAGTCATCACTTTTGATTTTATAGTAATTTGTGCTTTAAAATAGTTATTTATATTGTACTGCCTGTATTATTCTTTATAATTCCACTCATAGCTTGATTCATACTAATATTTTTCCTGCCTAGTTTTGTTTTACTTAACTGTCTACAAAAATAGTTGAGTACTTTTTTCAGTTGATGTACTGATTGAGTTTGACTTGCTGTTATACAGCATCTGACAGGAACTATACCTTGGAAGATCAGATTGTAATTCTCAGTTCTGTGTTGCTTTTCGTCTGAAGAGATGAAATTTTTGCTTTGGGGAACATTGTTTTATAATTATTATTATTACCTTTCTCCAAAATGAAGATATTTTTCTCACTAAAACATACCACTTGTGCAGGTCTTTAAGTTAGATTCTAAAAATTGTTAGTATTGACATACTAACTTCCAAGATTTCTCTTTTGGCCACTGATCTATATAGAGTTGAGTGTTAACTCTGCATGGTTCTTGTTTTGGTTTTGTTTTTTTAACTTGAGCTAACTTCTCTCTCATAGTTGTGCGTTTCAAATGGCAAGAAAATGCATCTTTTCTATATATGTATCACAATAGGGTATAGCATGTTTATGACTCTGGTTTATTTCTATTCAGATGGCTTTATACCATTACTGTTAACATTATTTTAGCTTGGCATGTGCAACATAGCCACATAGAGTAGAGTAGAAAGTTGCAAAATTTGATAGCTTATGGAGTTAAACAGTAAAAGATACCCAAAGTCCATTTAGAATTTTGTGTGTTGTATATTGCTATTTTTGTGATGTGTGGCCTTTTTTCCTGTAATTTCTCTTCTAAATAAAATATTGAACATCCAGCAAACACAAAACCTGCCTCATTTGAGAAGAAATTTCAGAATTCCAATTAATAGTAGACTTTAAGAGTGTTTTGTACTTTCATATTTGTCAGTGTAGTGTCAACTCTTACCAAGGTAGCTTCTTGGTAAACCCAGTAACTACTCAGTGCTGTTTGTACTGAGCAAAGCAGTGCTTAACATAATACTTCCCATTATTGATTAATACAGTAATGAACATTTGGCATTGTGGTAGCTATTGTAACAAATAATAGGTAATGATTATAAGATTGTTTGGAATATCCTGAAGCAAATAATCCACAATGAAGTCTTTCTAAATTTTTTTTCCTGATGATAAAAGTGGTAGATGTTTATGATAATCTGGGGTGATTGATACCTTAGAGACTTTGACCACAAACCTACTTTAGGGATGATTGAGTCTTGAGTTCCCAAGCTATATAATCTGTTACATATTTTAAATTAGTTATTTTCTTTAAATTCAGTAAATTGCATTTTAAAAATATCTGTTACAGACTATTTGAGCTTCAAGAAAGGTGCTATTTAAGAAAGTGGTTTTTTTGTTGTTTTTGTGTTTTTTTTTTTTTACTATAACAATAAAAAAAAAAACCCATGCTAAGTAAAAATACTTAACATGTCGTCTGATCACAGAGCTATATCTACTAAGAATTATAGATAAGTAATGGTAGGGAAAAAAATTTAGCAATTTCTATAAGTAGTATTCTCCTGTTCTGGTTATCAAAAGAGCAACTCCATGCTAAACATTTATAGACATTTAAAAACTTAGTTTTTACAGTAGAACAGATATGGTGAAGAAATTGAGATAAAAGATGACAATCAGCTAGATTTTATTTTCAGAATAAAAACATTCAGAAAGTAAACAGCATTAACTGTACCTCAAGTCTGCCTTTGCATCTGAAATAGCACATAGCTCAAACAGTCCTTTTATTGCATTTTTAATAGTTGCGCCACCTTTAGCTTTTACTTTGAATATACTCTTTCCTGAAAGCTGGCTCTTTCCTGTCAAATTGATTTTATAGTATATCTGAGCGTACGGTTTACCTCAAACTACCTTTGGCTTCATATCCTCTAAAGATATTTAATTGGTTTATTTTATTGTTTGGCAATATCTGAGATTTTTTTTCATGATTATTTCATTCTTTTGGGGGGTAAGCCATCTGCTACAGAAACTGACACTACAGAGAGATTAATGTTGATGAGCAGTAGAGAATCTACTGGGTTGCTTTAAAGTATTTTTAAATTACAGTTAATGAGTTCATAGAGATTGTAATTTCTAATAAGAGTTCCTTAAAGCCCTCACAGAAGTTTCAAAGACTTTGATAAATCTATCTTTGCACAAGTGTGATACTGATTAATACTGGCTTTGCTGAATGGCCTTTGATTCTTGTACCCAGTGAAAGGTATGAAACTGAAAAGTAAACATTTCTAATATTATGGACAGGAACACATTGCGTTTCTGGTATTTTGAGTAGTGATATTAAAGGAGAGTTTTAATTTCTTTTCAGTTAGTATATGGAACAAGTTAGTATTTTCTCCTTTTTTAGTAGCTCACTGTGCTTTAATCAAGGTGGCAGTTGTTTTTCATCACACTTTGAACCTTTTATAATAAATTTCTATAGAAACTTGTTCCCTTTACCTTCACTGGAAGGTACTTTAAATATACACCATATATAGTTGATGGTTATAAAGAAACAAAATGGGTATTTTCCTGTCTTCTTTTGGTCATGTTTACTATAATTATTCAGTTTAGTATTCATACATTTACAGTTGAATAAACTCCGAGGATTGTAGATTTATAACCTGTTTATTGTGAAAAGATGTTTTGTTACAGTACTTGTTTTAAAAATTGATAAACTCCGTGAAGTGCAGCATTGGCTGACACCTGCCGATAGCGGGTTTCCCAGCTAGCTACCTTTAAGGGATTCAGACAAATGCAAACTCTGGCCTGTGGTGTGACACAAAAAGTAAATATTAAAAGAGAAATCACATAAATAAAAATCCATCAGCAAGGTTGGAGAAGGGAGTTGTTGAGGGGTTTTGTTTGTTTTTAAGCATAGGAGAAAGTTGGGTTAAGTTGTGTTTCTGCTTTCTTTTTTCTTTTTTAAAGCAAATTCCTGTGTTACCAAAAGCCCATGCTGTATATTTTGTTTCTGTTTTGTGTGTTTCTAGTACTTTGAAGGATTGATAAATGAATTGATTATTTGTATGTGGGGATATTAAAAGTTGTGGCTGCTTTCTTTGTGGAAGGGAAAAATTCAAATGAAGTTAATGCACTTCTTTTCCTAGCTCAAAAGTCACTGTGATGTATATTTTTTTAATGAAATTTAGGAATAAAGCTGTTGTCACAATTGTATAATTAGTTTCAAATGCTGCTTCTCTTATCATTAGTCTAGTAACTGTTAAAACTGTTTTCTGCAAACTGCATTTTACAGAATTTAAACTCTGAAACTATCAACTTTTATAGTTAAACATTGTATTAAATAAACTATAACAGTTTGTTTTGTATTTTTAAAATTACTGTTGTATTAGTTATTCAACCTTTATTTTTATTAAAAGCTAAATAATGAAGATAAAACAACTAAAATATACTTTTATTTTACCCATGGGGATATAGAATTTGTATTAGGAAAAACTGAGCAAAGAGTTTAACAATACTGAGCTTCTCTAGCAATTTAGTCAGCAGTGATGATTTCCAGAAGGTTTGGAGATAAATTCTAGTGTAAATGTTTAATCATAATGTTTCAGATTACAATGTGTCTTTTGCCTCAGCAAACTTAAGGTTAGATTTGGAATTTGCATTACTGTCTACTGGAATGCTACCATTTGCTTTTTAATTCCTCCAAATTTCTCAGCATTGGGAACACTGTATTATATCCTGTGCCTGCCAGTTTTAATATAACACTTAACATTGTAAAGCCATATAGATGTTAATTGACTTGTAAAACAAGTTGTCTAGTTTTTGGTTTCTTGTTTGGTTTCATTTTTATTTAAATTAGATATATTTAGGGAAAATGCACCAACATGAAAGTTAGTCACTGAAAATATATATGGTTAGATAAAAATGTTCTGACCATTCAGTGGTTTGTATGTGTTAAGAGGTGATATTAAATTCTCAAATCCTGGAGTGTTTTTAAATGCTTTATTTAGCCAGGAGAATATGTAAAATGTGAGTGCTTCATATGGACTGTGTAAATTAATTGTGTATTAAAATACTTTTAGTATCAATTTGCTTTTTCTATTTTCATTGCTTTTTAGACTTCCTTCTTAAACATATTTCCCAACCTAATACTGTTACTTTCTTTTTATTTTTAAGTGATGATTGATAATTTTTACACCTTTCCCCCCTCAATGCCCAAATATATATCTTAGCTACACATTTATTTATTTTTTAAAGGAGTTCTTTTATTTTTAAAAAATATTTTATTTGAGAGAGCACAAGTGGGTAGGGGGAGGGCAGAGGAAGAAACAGACTTCCCACTGAGCAGGGAGCCCAGGGATCACGGGGCTCAATCCCAGGGATCACGACATGAGTAGAAGGCTGGTGCTTGACCGACTGAGCCACCCAGGCACCCTTAGCCACACATTTTAGCTATGGATTTGTTATCATATTGGCAGATTACAACAGTTGTGTTTCCACTGTTCTGAGTGCCTTGCAACTCAGTTGTTTTCACTCAATTGTTTTGTGATTAATTTTAAAACTTTGCATAGCCCTTTTGTTTTTAATGTGCTTGACTCTATTAGAAAGACCAGCCCAATTGAAAGTAATACAATGAAACTGTTTACGTAAGGGAAGAAAAGTAGTGATGTCTTTAATATTTTATGTTCTTCACTTGGATAAGTTGGTTGTAAAACATTTATGGAATTAACCATTTTGTAGAAACATGTTTCCTGTTCTGTAATTTGAAGATAGCTTCATCACCCCCAAATAATGTATAGTACTTTCTAAAACAATTTAAAGAAAAAAAAAGATACATGGCAGAGGTTCCCTGACTTTATTAGTTCATTTAGTTCATATTTCATATATGAACCTCTGCATCGGGGTAATTTTTAATATGGTGGCAACCCTAGGCCAAAAGAACTGAACAATTTAGTAGCCCTGTGAAAAAGGAAAATAACCTGTATTTACTCTTAAACACAGTCACCAATGGGATGTGTGAAACTTAGTTATTGTACAAGTCAAAACTTGGAGTCAGGTTGGATGCAGTCACCTGTGTATCAAGTTGCTCATATAACTGCTTGTAGAAAAATTACTTCAAGTAACTCGAAAACAGTAATTTGCACATGTCTAGCCAGATACACTCTACAAAATAAACCACAAGTCGTACACTCCGTAATCCTGTTATTAGTAATAATATTGGTAGTGTTGTTTGAAACTAAAAAGTACTGAAGGATAATTAATGTAAACTGCTGATGAGAAAAATACTTCCAATGGAATATTATTCAACTATAAAAAGGAACAAAGTACTGGTAATAGTACAACATGGATGAAACCTGAAAATAACTAAATGAAATAGGCCAGACACAAAAGGCCACGGTATGATTCCATTTAATTATATGAAACATCCCAAATAGGCAAATCCATAGAGACGAAGTGGTTGCCGGAGACTGTGGAGAGGAAGGGGACATGGGAGGTGACTGCTTAGGTACAGGGTTTCCCTTTGGAGCAATGAAACATTCTGGAACTAGATATGGTAATGGTGGTACAATATTATTGCTATTATTAATGCTACTGAATACATATTTTTAAAGGCTAAAACTACATTATGTTGTGTATGTATAATCAAAGGGCTTTATTAAACTTTGGTAGTGAAGAATCCATTAGATCAGACATAATTGCACTTAGATGAAGAGCAGCTTTATTAACAAATTATAAGCATAAAATTCATTTACTTGTAGCTCACAATATTAGCTACAACTTAGTCTTCTCAATCTTAAAAATAAACTTTTTTCTACCATGTAAAACCTAGCCTTCCCTTAGACTTTTGAAAATTATGTTTTGATCCCTGAGAGTTATAAAAAGGGAGCTGGACTCCAGTGACATCATTTGCCTGATAACTGGGTCTTAATCCACCTCTGTCCACAAAAACTGGTCCACGGCCACCTCCATGTCCTTCCCGTACGGCTTTTACAAGAGGATAAATGTATTTATTTGTTGATTCAGATTCCAGTTCAATTACTTCTCTGGCATAATCCTGAAATTCCTTCTCCTTTTCAGCCACAAGAGCTTCAGTAAGTCTGCAATACTCTAATTCTGCTTGTTTTTCTTGCTTTGCATTAAATTTATTTTTGGCCTATTTGGGAAAGAAAGAAAATGCAATTTCATATTGGTAAGATCAATTTTCTAAATATACATAGGATTTTAAGTTGTAGATAGAATTCTCTAAACTCACTAATAGGTGACAAGTTCTGCTTTAACTACACTTGACCCTTGAACAACATGGCGGTTAGGGACGCCAACCCCTGGTACGGTAAAGAGTTCATGTATAACTTTTGACTCTGCAAAACTTCTAATAGCTTACTGTTGACCAGAAGGCTTACTGATAACATAATGTTGACATATTTTATATGGATATACATATTATATGCTGCATTCTTAAAATAATACCTCTTTCTTAATTGGGGGGGGAGCGTGTTTCTAGGCTATGTGGTTCATCTCCAAGTTTTTTCAAATGATAGCAAATCTCTAAAAAGTTTTCCAATGTATGTTTTGAAAAATGTGTAAGTAGACCCCCGCGGTTCAAGCCTGTATTGTTCAAGGGGCATCTGTATATACTATAATTTCAGAAACTCCCATGATTCTCACAGTAGTATGCGCCAAGCAGTGCTCAGTGAAACTTAATAGCCTTATGCAATAACGTATCTTCCAACAAACAATATAACAAAGTAGTTAAAAGCATGAACTTAAGGTAAAAATTAAATAACTGAGTTTGGAATCCTGTTTCTACCATTTGTGAAAATGTGTACTTTGGCAGGTATAGAAGATGTACCATCACTGCCTCCAACCAACCCACTATTTTTTTTTTAATCTCTACACAAGAGATGTGGGGCTCAAACTCATGACCCTGCGATCAAGAGTTGCATGTTCTTCCAACTGAGCCAGCCAGGTTCTCCCCCTCATCTGCTATTCTGAAATCCACTGTTCTAAGTCAGTCCAATATACCATGTGATTCAGCCAAATAATATTAAATCAGCAGTGAATATCTGAACTAAATTAAACCAATTACATTTTCTTTTCCCAGGAACTTGAAGTTGTAGCAAGTGACATTTATCAATGTAGGTTGGTTGACCTGGAACTGGGTGGAGTAAGTACTCTAAGCAATTTACCTATATCTCATAATTTTTTTCTTTTAACTCTTTATATTTGCAAAAACATTGTTCTTTTAACTGATTTTATGAGGTGATTTTAATGAGGTCTGATTGACAACTTTTTGTCTTGCAGCATTTTAAGAAATGCTGAGTTTGAGTTTGTCGAAAATTGATTTTGTCTACTTTTCTTTAATACTTATGAAAATATTTTCCTAAATCAGTAACCAACACTTCAGTATAAAAGAGCCCAAACCTGATAACTACTGTACATTGAAATTTATTAAAAAAATAGAGCAACCATAACATATTAAATACCAAAATTTTTTGGTATTTAGCTCAAATTCAATTCAAATTAATTCAAATACAATTCAAAATTAAGGTTTATGTGCTGGAAAAAAAAAGGCTTATTTGCTATTTGTTGAATTGGTAATACAGTATCAGGAGTTTGAAAAAGTAGAAAATGATCTTCAAAAAGATTGAGAAAATCCAAAAAAGCTAAAACCACTCTCATAAAAGGTAAAATGATATAATTTGGGAACTTACAGAGCAACTAGGATATGTTTATTTGATAGCAATTTGTGGAAAGATTTTAAGGAAGCAAGGAGAAACATCAGAAGTACAGAAAGGAAGTGACAAGGGAAGGGAAGGATTATCATAATGGATCATATGATTGATGCCTCAATTTTGATTACATTAAGCATAAATAGATTTATAAAGAAACTTTTTAAAAAATATTGTTTTAAATTACTAAAAATTATAACAGATGGGCATAAAGTAACAAGCATCTTTAGAAGATGCTAGAGAGCTAATTATTTTTTTTAATGATTTTTTATTATATTATGTTAGTCACCATACAGTACATCCCCGGTTTCCGATGTAAAGTTCAATGATTCATTAGTTGCGTATAACACCCAGTGCACCATGCAATACGTGCCCTCCTTACTACCCATCACCGGTCTATCCCATTCCCCCACCCCCCTCCCCTCTGAGGCCCTCAGTTTGTTTCTCATAGTCCATAGTCTCTCATGCTTCATTCCCCCTTCTGATTACCCCCCCTTTCTTTATCCCTTTCTTCCCCTACCGATCTTCCTAGTTCTTATGTTCCATAGATGAGAGAAATCCTATGATAATTGTCTTTCTCTGCTTGACTTATTTCACTTAGCATTATCTCCTCCAGTGCCGTCCATGTTGCAGCAAATGTTGAGAAATCGTTCTTTCTGATAGCTGAGTAATATTCCATTGTATATATGGACCACATCTTCTTAATCCAGTCATCCGTTGAAGGGCATCTCGGCTCCTTCCACAATTTAGCTATTGTGGACAATGCTGCTATGAACATTGGGGTGCATATGGCCCTTCTCTTCACTACGTCTGTATCTTTGGGGTAAACACCCAGTAGTGCAATGGCTGGGTCATAGGGTGAGAGCTAATTATTTTTAATACTGGGAAATGAAAGGATCAAGTATTTATGTTTTCTTTAAAAACCGTACCTCAGGGAAACCAAATTGATCACGAAAAGCTCTTTGAAGACTTGATCAAATGAGTAAGAAGAAATGAGAGAATATCAATATCTTGCCACCTCATGAACTAAGAGATCTAGGCAATAATCATCAAAGGCTATTCATGTCACAGAAAGTGACAACAGTCACCATGTGCCTTCTGATGGAAGTATACAACACCACATAAGAGGAATTTTCACCAAAAGATTTGAACCTGAATCTGACCTAAACTAGATTGTACCTGAAATGCAGGAAACATAATAAGCTACACAATAGGGGTTCAACCACAAAAATCCAGACTGTAGTAATTCCAGAAGACAAACCCTGTAAACCAGTAAAACCCCTCAACAAGTAAATTGCAAAACAAACAATAAAGACAAAAAGGGAAAACTTAAGACAAAAAGAGAAGATAGGGTGGTGGAGGAGTGTTAGGTAAGAGACTTTAAAGATCAACCAAATAGAATACATGAACCTTATTTGATCCTGATTAAAACAAACTAAGGGGTGCCTGGCTGGCTTAGTCCATAAAGCATGTACTCTTGATCTCAGGATCTTGAGTTCAAGCCCCACATTGGGCATGAAGTCTACTTAAAAAGAAAAAAAAAATTTTTTTAACCAACAAACTAAAAAAATATGAGATAATTTAAAGGAAATTTAAACACTGAATATTAATTGGTTTAGATGTAATAATGGAATTGTGATTATATAAATTTGTAAAGAGTCCCTGAGTTTGAGAGCTACATACTTAAATATACATTAATAAAATGGTATCTGGGATTTGCTTCGAAATAATATGGCAGATCCTACTTCTGGCCATGGCTACATGAGGAAGCTGGCCATTTCCCCTCTACAAAAAAAAACAAGTATTATTTAAAATTATTGAAATTCCCATTTCAAAGCACTATTAAGTGACCATGTGTAAGCAACTACTTGAGAAATGTGCTTTCATGAAAAACTGCTACTAAATCAGGTAAGAACTGTATTCCTCCAGCTCAGGTGGTGAAAACTTGCATATGTGCTGGACAGTGATGGCAGATTCCATTTGGATTGAGTAGCAAAGCAGCTAGAAATTTAAGGGGGGAGATTCTGGAAGTGAGATGAGCACAGAAGTTCTGAAATAATAAACTCTTATCATCATAATAAACTACACATTCACACAAGAGACCCCAGGGACTTTAGCAAAAATTAAAAGCCTGGAGGAAATTGTAAATTTGCTGTTCTTAGGAATAACATCCTCAACCCACACATAGCTTGTGTGGCAGGGGTAAAAGAATTATTGTCTTAACATCACTGAACTGAACATAAACTCCACCCACATTATTGGTTGACTGTCAAACAAACTGTCAAATCTGCTGAAAGCCAAAAATAAAGAGAAATTTTTGAAACCAGCAAGAGAAAAATGATGCATCACATTTAGGGTACTGAACAGCAGATTGCTAATGGTAAGCAATGAAGGCCAGAAGATGATGGAACAATATATTCAAAAGGCTGGGAAGGAATGATATCCAGTAATTTTATACCCAATGAAATGAAGACAAAGACATTTCCACAAATACATAAACTGAAGTAATTTATTCCTAACCTACCTGTGCTATGAAACATGCTAAAGGAAGTCTTCAGGCTGAACAGAAATGGCCAATAAACATGAAAAGATGCTCAATATCACTAATCATTAGGGAAATGCAGGTGAAAACCACAAGTGAAATCCACTTCAAACCTATTATGATGGCTATTATAAACAACAACAAAACCGTCAACAACAAACCCAGAACACAACAAATGTTGAGTATTCAGGGAAATTGAAACCCTTGAATATTGCTGGTGGGAATGTTAAATGGTACAGCTTTATAGAAAACACAGTACAGTCATTCAAGGGGCACCTGGGTGGCTCAGTTGGTTAAGTGTCTGACTCTTGATTTCGGCTCAGGTCACGATCTCAGGGTTGTGGGATTGAGCCCTGGGTAGGGCTCCATGTCCAGTGTGGAGTCTGCTTGGGATTCTCTCTCTCCCTCTGCCCCTTCCCCTGCTTGCAATCTTTCTCTCTCAAAATAAATAAAATCTTTAAAAAAAAAAATAGTACAGTGGTTCTTTAAAAAGTTAAGCCTAGGATTACCATATGATCTGGCAATTCTTTTTTTTTTTTTAAGATTTTATTTATTTATTTGACAGAGATAGAGAAAGCCAGCGAGAGAGGGAACACAAGCAGGGGGAGTGGGAGAGGAAGAAGCAGGCTCATAGTGGAGGAGCCTGATGTGGGGCTCGATCCCAGAACGCCGGGATCACGCCCTGAGCCGAAGGCAGACACTTAACGACTCTCACTCAGGCGCCCCTGATCTGGCAATTCTATTTCTGTGTATATAGACAAAAGAATTGAAAGCAGGACTTAACAGATGTTTGTATACCAATATCCACAGAAGCATTATTCACAATAGCCAAAAGATGGAAACAACTCAAATGTCCACTGATGAATGGTTGTATAAACAAAATGGGGTCTATACATACAATGGAATATTATTCAGCCTTAATAAAAAAGGAAATTCTGACATATGCTGCAACATGGATGAGTCTTGAAGACATTATGCCAAGTAAAATAGTGTAGATACAAAAGGATAAATATGATTCCACTAATATGAGGTACCTGGAATATTCAAATTCATAGAGACAGAAAGTAGAATAGTGGTGACAAGGACCTAGGGGAAAGGGAATGAAAAGGTACAGAATTTCAGTTTAGGATGATGAAAAAGTTATGGAGATGGATAGTGGTGATAGTAAATGCACGTACTGGCCCTGAACTGGTACACTGAAAAATGGTTAAAATGGCAAATTTTATGTATATTCTACCGTATTAAAAAAAAAATGTTAAAACACAATAATAAGAAAACAACCCAGGGGTGCTTGGGTGGCTCAGTCACCTTCAGCTTAGGTCATGATCCCAGGGTTCTGGGATGGAGCCCATATCAGACTCCCTGCTCAGCGGGAAGTCTGCTTCCTCTCACTCTGCTGTTCGCCCTGCTTGTACTCTCTCTCACTCTCTCAAATAAATAAAATCTTAAAAAAAAAAACACAAAACCCAAACAACCCAATTGAATAATTGGCAAAGGATTTGAATACACCCTTCATAAAAGAAGGCTCACAAATGTCTATACAGGACATGAAAAGATGTTCAAAATCTTTAGTCATTAGGGAAATACAGAACAACACCATGAGATATCACTGCACTGGAAATAGTTAAAATTAAAGGATAACAAAAACAAATGTTGAGGATGTGGAATAATTTGTCCTCGCATATGTTACTGGTAGGAATGGAAAATGGTATAGCCATTTTGGAAAACAGTTTTAAGTCATAAATGACCGGATGCCAGGTCCTCTATATGTGTTCTAAAATCTCTGGTACCCCTATCACCCCAACTCTGAAACCTATGAGATCCCAATCAACATAATCTCTGGGCTACAGTATAAAGGGGAAAAAAGTAGAGTGAAGAAGATAAGCATCATGGCCTGCCATATGCATTTGCATTTTCTTTAATATTTACTAAAGCACAATGGACACTGAAGAAGGATAAATATTTGTGCAAAAGACATAAACCTAGTACGGGAACTTCAATACAGATAAAAAGAAATTAACTCTTCATATTTTTTATATCTTTTATTGTGTCATAACCATAATGATCATTTGATCTTATTTGACAGAGGAAACCACCTGGGAAACAGAAAACTAGCATGAACTCTACATTACATATTTACTGTTAAAGTAAGTATAAAATTTAAGAATAATTTACCATTTGCTGAATATGAGCATCTCGAACTTCTTGACGTTCTTTATCAGCTTTGCGTTTTTTCTCCTTTTCATGCTCCTGGAAAATCCGATCTGCTTCTATGATAGCCAGCAATTGTTCTTTAGCCTCTAGTTTCCTCTGTCTTTCTTCTTCCTCTTTATTTTTCAGCTAGATGTTAAAAGCCAAAGGGGAAGTTAGAAAGTTCCAAGCAGAAAGCCAGGAGCAATGCAAGGGCAGAAGTTACATGCACCTGGGCTGATTCCCACACAGTGAGTTTACTTTGGTTTTGTTCTATTTCCCAAATAACAGGAAACACACAATGAAAACTTGAGTGATACTGGTTTAAAAAATACAGGAACAGAATAGCAAGATCTTCTCAAGGTAGGGGAATATTTGTAGGTAAAAAATTAATTGCTACAATGTTTATAAACTATCCAAATTAAATGTTGTGACAGTCAATTATGTAGGAGATAAGGATTATCTGAAGGGTTAAGAAATACAAAAATGCAATAGGGTAATTTTTATTTGGTTAGTCTTAAAACCCCTCAAATGTATATTAAGTGAATAACAATTTTTGCATTTCAGATGGTTCTGAAACAGAAAAGATTATTTTGTGTCTATCAATATTTTATTTGTAGTTGATTATCATGTGATCTTGTTAGAAAGTAAACATGGTCTTATTTCAAGAATATAGGAAGATAACTCATACATTGTTTTTCAAATCTTTGCTAGTTTTTTGTCAGAAGGAATGGAAACTACAGTGGGAAGGACTTAAATTTTTAAAAATTTTTATTTGTCATAATTGAATTGCTTACCACAGCAGCTCTGTATTCCGCAATTGCTTTTAATTCTGCTTTGTTTTTTTCATATTTTTCTTTTTCTCTTTTTTCCCATTCAGCCTCAGCTTCTGCATTATCTCTAGCAATAATCAAATCTTCATTGTCAAGTTTCTCTTTTATTAGTTCACTCAGGAAGTTATTTATTTTTTCTCTCCTTTCTTCCATTAGCCTATAACAAAATAACCATCACTTGTTAAATCTTCATGAATAGATTTGTTATGGAGCCAATATAATTTCACTAGAAATCAGATGTTTATAGTTTTAACAAGACTAAAAGGAGCCCCATTGTTCCTTATATGTACTGATTATTTTAAATGGAAACTATTTTTATACTTTATTTTTAGAATGAAGTGTATTTTAAAAATCCAAGGTGAGTAATACATATAATATCTTGTGTGGGGGGGAGGGAATAAAGTATTAAAATTCTCACAATGAAAAAATTTTCAAATACTTAATCAGACACCCTGCTTACTCTAACATTGGAGGCTTAGGTTATAAAATTAATCAAACGCCTTTCTTTAAATGAAACCGCAAAAATATCTAGTAAAAGCTATCAAAATCCTGAATAAATCCATCCTTTTACTATATAGTCTGTTTATAATTTATTCATAGCACTTTATTGACTTCTATTTATACGAAGATAGACAACTGTCCTTTCACACTATGAGATTCCTGAGGTCAGAGAATGGGTAAGTCCTCTCTCTAGTTCAGAGCCAAGCATGGTGCCTGGCACATCATTAACAATAACTAGGTATTTGTTAAAGGAATAGGGGCATTTTCATTTAGGATTGGGTAACAAATAGTTTTAAATTTAGATGTGACATATTCACTAATTTATTGAGTGAATTTGCAAAGCAATGTGGGAGAAATGATAGGAAAGGATACAGTGTGTATCCCAAGGAAATTACAGTCTAAAGTAGAGAAAAGACATTTATGCAAACAACAATTCATGGCAAAGGATGATATATGCTATGAGAAAGCTAGAAAGTGACATAGGCAGATGAGAAAAAAGGAAGGCTTCATGGGAAAGGTGACATTGCATCTAGACTTTCAACAACAATATTCTTAACACTTTTATTGATTGCCTACTATGTTCCAGACACTATCCAGGTGCTGGGGACATAACAGTAAACAAAAACATTTAAAAATCTCTGTTCTCCTAGAACTTTCATTACAGCTGGGGTAGAGGGATAGTGAACAAAGTAAATAATTAAAATGGTGCTACATCACGCAATGAGGAAAAAGAAAGCAATTAAATGGATAAGCAATGTGGGGGTGGGGCTATAGTTTTAATTAAGGTAGTTAGGGAAGGCCTCATCAAGAAGGCAACACCTGAATAGTGATCCTTTTGAAAGAGTTTAGGAAGGTCAGCATTCTCCAGAGAGGGTACAGGAGAAGTCCTGTGTGAGTGATGAAGAGGCAAAGGATAGAATAGCACGAAATGAAGTCTCTGAGACGAGGCTGGGGTCAGCTGGAAATTAGGATGGTGGAGAGCCTTATGGGCCTTTGTAAATACTCTACATGTGATATAAAGCCATCGGAACGTTCTGCACAAGGCAAAAGTAGGATGTAGACAGAAACACAATGTACTGCAACTGGCCTCCTTCTCTTCCCCCTTACCTCATCCCAAACTTCTCACTAAGGTAGGCAATGACCTCCATATCTGATGGACATTTCATTTTTAAAATCTCATTTAGGGGCGCCTGGGTGGCACAATCAGTTAAGTGTCCAACTCTTGGTTTCTGCTCAAGTAGTGATCTCAGGTTCGATCCGTGAGATCAAGCCCCCTGTTGGGCTCCACGCTCAGTGCAGAGTCTGCTTAAGATTCTCCCTCCCTCTGCCCACCCCCACTCTCTCTCTCTAAAATAAATACATAAATCTTTTTTTTTTTTTTTTACTCTCATTTAATCCCTCTATTGATCTAACATCAGTGACTGCTTTCCTATTGAAACTCTCCTTCCTTGTTGTTTCTCTGATTTTCTTCCTATCTCGGGAAACTATTCTTTGGTCTTCACATGATCTTCTTTCTCCATTTGGCCCTTAAATATGGACTATGCCACCTTCATTTCTTAACTACCCACCATAGGTGAGCTCACCTGTATCCACGGTTTCAACTACCACTTATATATCAAAGGCTCACAAAGCCATCTCCTGCTCATACCCCTCCCCTACAGCAGAGATTTCACTATTTCCAACCATCTACCAGATGAATGTCCTTGATATTCCAAAGGGAACCCTAACTCAAATCATCATGTCACTAGATGCCCTAGTTATATATAATGACTTACTCTCTTTTTTTAAAAGATTTTTTAAAGAGATTTTATTTATCCATTTGACAGAGAGAGAGAGAGAGCATGAGTGAGGTGAGGGGCAGAGGGAGAAGCAGACTCTCTGTTGAGCAAGGAGCCCAATGTGGGACTCAATCCCAGGACCCTGGGATCATGACCTGAGCTGAAGGCAGGTGCTTAACTGACTGAGCCACCCAGGCACCCTATAATTACTTCTTAAAAATTACTCTCATATCACAACTTCTGATTTATAATAATTTCAGATAGTACTTTATTAATTACACTAATTACTTTTAAAAGCTTACCTGTGTGTTTCAGCTTCTTTTTCTTTCCCCATTTGTGTAAGACGCTTTTTTGCTTTGATAAATTTTCTAATCTTTTCATCTTCCTCCTCTTGCTGCTGCCGTTCTACAGCTTTGATGATATTTTTGTCATTCATATGTTCCTTAGGAGAAAAAATTGTGTATTATCCTATCACAAAGAAAAATATCTTTAAACATGAATATCTAACAAGAACCTATCAAATGGTCACAGCTTCTGACTCAGTTATTTCTCTCTTGGGAATTTATCCCAAAGAAACAATCAGAGATACACATTAAGCTTTATGTACCATGTACTTTACCTCGAAGTTATTTGTAAAAGTGAAAAACTAGAAACAACCTCTTAATCTTTAATAATGAAGAAACAGTTAAATAAATTATAATCTCAATGATATGGGAAGATACAAATAATATAATGGGTAAGGGGAAAGGAGAGTATAAAATACTACATAGCATATTTCAGTTTTGCAAACATATATAGGTATAAGTTTATAATGTATACACTACTGGAAGAAATGGATCAAATGTTAATAGTTGCCTCTGGGGTATGAGATTATATATGTGACTTTTCATCTTAATGTTTTTCTGTATTTCCTTTCAAATATCCAATTTCTTTAAAATACGTAATTAAAAATAATTCGAGGGGAGCCTTGGTGGCTCAGTCAGTTAGGCAGCCAACTCTTGGTTTCGGCTGGGTTCATGATCTCAGGGTTGTGAGATCGAGCCTCACGTTGGGCTCCACACTCAGCAAGGAGTCTGCCTGAGAGTCTCTTCCTCTCCCTCTGCCCCTCGCCCTGCTTGTATATGCTTTCTCTCTCTCTCTCTTCATCTCTCTCTCTCTCAAATAAATAAATAAGGGGCACCTGGGTGGCTCAGTCAGTTAACCACCTGCCTTTGGCTTAGGTCAAGATCTCAGGGTCCTGAGATCAAGCCCATGTCAGGCTTCCTGCTCAGCAGGGAGTCTTCTTCTCCCTCTGCCCCTCCCCTTACTTGGTCTCTCTCTCGCTCGCTCTCTCTCTCTCTCATAAATAAAATTCTTTTTTTTTATGTTCTTTTTTTTTTTTAAAGATTTTATTTATTTATTCAACAGAGATAGAGACAGCCAGCGAGAGAGGGAACACAAGCAGGGGGAGTGGGAGAGGAAGAAGCAGGCTCATAGCGGAGGAGCCTGATGTGGGGCTCGATCCCATAACGCCGGGATCACGCCCTGAGCCGAAGGCAGACGCTTAACCGCTGTGCCACCCAGGTGCCCCTTAAATAAAATTCTTTTAAAAAATATTTTTAAAAATTCTATAATCAGAAAAAATACATTATATATTTTAATCAATTTTCATTTAATGTTTAAATAGTTAATATAGTTCTATGGTATACAAATTAAAAATATTTAAAAGATACACATAATAAAGTGTCTTTCCTTCTCCATCCACTGTCTATCTGCGTATATTTCTAATTCCCCCACATTTGATCATTTTGAAACGAGTTTCTTGTCTAGACTTTCTTTTCCCACATACACAAGAAAAGATACAGATATATATTCTAACAAAAAAAATTTAATATAGGTCATTATTTTTCAAAACAAAAAATAAAAATCTGTTCGTATCAGCAAATATTCCATGACTCCAGCCTGAGTTAGCCATCATTAAAAATAGGTGCCTTTGAACACAATAGCCTGGATACATTGATATATTAGTGTATTTGGTTACCATAAGTAGAAACCAATTCAAGTGAAAGATGCAATATTTAATCTTCCAATATATTTATAACTCAGGGTCTACCATGCACCTAGCATTCATAAGTGCTCTCCTATCTTATGGCTATTACTTTTAAAAGCCCATAATCTGGTTAGGAGAAGCATTAGTTAACATGAAAAGCTAATGACAATATCAAACTGTTGAAGGTGATTGTTTTGAATGATTTCTTAAAAGTTTTATTTTGCTTTTTTTCCCTAAGTTTACTGTGATGTTCATACAGATTTTTTTATAATAGTAAAGAATAGAGTTAACACAAAGCTAATTCTCATTTTTAAAAAGTTGAGGGGTGCCTGGGTGGCACAGCGGTTGGGCGTCTGCCTTCGGCTCAGGGCGTGATCCCGGCGTTATGGGATCGAGCCCCACATCAGGCTCCTCCGCTATGAGCCTGCTTCTTCCTCTCCCACTCCCCCTGCTTGTGTTCCCTCTCTCGCTGGCTGTCTCTATCTCTGTCGAATAAATAAATAAAATCTTTAAAAAAAAAAAAGTTGAAAGCCTCAGCTCAAGGTTACATAGCTAGTTAGTTGCAGAGTTAGCATTCAAAGGTCTGCCCCATTCCAAAGTGTCTTGTAGAGATAAAAATATTTCATTCATGAAACAAGAATAAGATTTTATGCAAAAGGAACAGTAGCATTTCAGGTAAAACTCATAGAAATTTAAATTTTGGTAGCTAATTGGTAGCTTAATTTGGTAGCTTATGATTTTTTAAGATTTATTTATTTATTTATTTGAGAGAGAGAGAGAGTGAGCAAGGGGGGAGAAGCAGAGGGAGAGGGAGAGAGAGAATCTCAAGCAGACCCTGTGCTGAGCATGGAGCCTGACTCAGGGCTCAATTCCATGACCCTGAGATCATGACCTGAGCCAAAATCAAGAGTTGGATGCTTAACGAGCTGAGCCACCCAGGTTCCCCTTGGTAGCTAAATTTAAAATTCAGTAGAGGGGCGCCTGGGTAGCGCAGTCGTTAAAGCGTCTGCCTTTGGCTCAGGGCGTGGTCCCGGCGTACCGGGATCGAGTCCCACATCGGGCTCCTCTGCTAGGAGCCTGCTTCCTCCTCTCCCACTCCCCCTGCTGTGTTCCCTCTCTCGCTGGCTGTCTCTCTGTCACATAAATAAATAAAATCTTTAAAAAAAAATAAAGAAATAAAAAAATAAAATAAAATTCAGTAGAAAGTTTAAAAGACAAAGTTGAAAATAACTCTCAAAGTCAAACAAAAGCCAAAAATGGCAGGAACAATTAATTGCCTATCCATGATTCTTTCTCCTTCTCTGCATTAGTAGCAGGACCCAGATTTTGTTGAGTGGCAACATGCTCGTCTACAAAGACTATATTTCCAAGCTTTCTTTTCAGCTAAGTATGACTAATTATGACCAATGAGATTTAGTGGAAATCATTAAGTGAAACTTCTGGAAATGTTCCTTAAAAGGAGAACAGATAGTTGGGCATTCTTTTTTATCCTTTATCTTCTCTTCCTTCTTGCTTCCTGGAATGTGGATATGAGGGCAAGAGCTCCAGCAACCATGGGGTAACTCTGAGGCAGAAGCCATCTATGTTCCAAGAATAGCAAAGCAAAAAAAGATAAGCTGTTTCAGTCTCTGTTGATTCTGGAGTTGCCATATCAGCCTTGGAATGATACCTCTGCACTTCAAAGTTTTAATTTATTTAAGGTACTATCACCTGTGAGCCTTCCCCTAACTAAAAAAATGAGAAAAGTTGTTTTTTTTTAATTACAGCATCAATTCAGAAAGTCCAATGTGTATCAGAGGGATTCTAGAACAGAAGAGACAAAATGGAAGATTATACAAGAAATAAAATAAGTTTCCAGGATGAAAGGAATATATGTTTCCAGATTGAAAGCATCAACTGAGTGCTCAGCAATATAATAAAAAAGAACTATACCAAAGTATGTCACTATGAAAAAAAATGACTCAGAAATCTTTCAGAAAGAGAGAAAAAGAGAAATAAAAACAACAGATCCATAAATAGGCCGAAGACCCTAAATGGCATCACACTTCTCAACAGCAATACTGGAAGTCAGATGATCATGGAACCATGAATACAAAATGCTGAATTCTGAACTAGAATTTTATATCCAGTCAGACCATAAAGCAAATATGACTCTAAATGATAACCTTTTCAGATAAGAATTTTAAAAATTGACCTGTATACCCTTTCTTAGGAAGTTAGTTGAAGATGTATTTCAGCAAGATGAAGAAGTAAGCCAAGAAAAAGGAAGGCATGGGATTCAGAAAATGGAACTGCAGCCCAGGAAAGTGACCCAGGGAAGTTCCAGAATGACAGCTGGGCAGGAGGCCTAGAGAAGCACAGAGGACTTGCATGGGGGAGCTCTAAGAAAACCAAGAACATCGATAATTTAATATTACTTAGATGAATATTTGAAAACTCAATATATATTTGTCAGAACTTAGACAACACATGGGAAAAAACTGAGGTATACAGTCATCAAAGCAAATACACACTTATTTAATCATAGAAAAACATTTATGCAAGCAAAGAAATATAATCATAGTATATTACTTGGCTCTTCAGAGAACAATACTTATGTAATAATAATGATTTAGTTAAAATTGTGACATAATTATTTTAGGGGAAGGGGAAAATGGGAAGGGGACAGTATTGGAAAAGAGCTAAATCCACAACTACCAGGCCAGCCAGACAGAAAATGTCTAAAATTGATAAATCAAGGTACATATCTTTAGAACTTGATATATATTTTTAAAATAAACAGATTATTTAGAATATAATTTCATATCAGAATAAACAACTGAAAGCACCTGGGAACAAGTAAAACAACCTTCATGGTTGTCTCCAGGAAGCAAAGGGGTAAAGCAAAGAACTGCTACTCTTCTTTTAAGCCTTTTGGTGGTGTTTGATGTTTTAATTCTGTGCATCTATTACTTAAGAATAAAAACTAATTTTAAAGAAAAGGATGTATAAAATCACAAAATAAAGTGAGTTGCAATAGGCACAAAATAACTATTACATTTATTGAGCACTTATTAACAGTGCAGTAAACACGGAACACACATCACCCCATTCATTCCTCACAACTCTCATTTAAAGGACAAGAAGATGTGGGGCACCTGGGTGGCTCAGCTGGTTAAACAACTACCTTCAGTTCAGGTCATGATCCTGGAGTCTTGGGATCGAGACCTGCATGGGGCTCCCTGCTTAGTGGGGAGGCTGCTTTTCCCTCTGCCCCTCACCCTGCTTGTGCTCTCTCTCCAAAATAAATAAATAAAGTCTTTAAAAAAAGGATAAGAAAACGTATTCACTTGAAAAAAAGTCTCATTCTTTTCTCTCTTTCTTATTCATGCATGGGAGCACGTCCACATAAATCCATAGCAAATACACCTCCCCCAGAAGTATACTTAGAAACCCAACTTAATGACAACTTGTCTTCTACTCCACAATAATTTATTAAAAATATGTTAAAAGTCATGCATTGGACTTTACATTTTTTAAGAAATGCTGTATTTTTAACTTACAAAAAACAGTTTTCTGCTTTCATTCATCTCTTCTTTTTTCTTTTCTAGTTTTTTCCTCATTTCTATTTCATATAATGCATTCTGTCGTTTTATTTCCTTAGCATCCTTTTCTTCATGTTTTCTCCTTCTTTCTTCTTCCTCTTTATGTTCCTTGATTCTAAAGCAAAAACATAACTAAAATTGAGAGCAAAGCAGAAAAACAGGTTTTATTTTAAAGAAATGAATTAGATTCTAACCTCGGATGATTTGAAGCTGTGGGGAAACTTGTGAATTTCTTTGGAGACAAGAACAGATATATACAAAGCAGTGATTAAAGCCAAATCTAATTTTGGTTAGCCCAGAATTGCCAATATTTTCCTTTCTCCAAAATTTGTTTCATTCCTGACCAAAATTAAGTCCTATACTAGATTCAAATGTTCCTTTCCTTTAGAAAGAACTAGCTAACTGAACAACAGTATAGTAGAATGGTGACATTATTTTACAGAAAAGTCCTTAATCCCTAGTGTTTCTCAATTTCAGCACTACAGGTCTAGCCTCTTAGGAAATGGGCTAGCCACTTTGGTTGTCATTCTTTCTCTAGCCAATATTCACTAGCTACTGATGCCTTCTGAGTGGGAAGCCACACCGGGCTTATGTGTGAGTGCTTCAGAGATCCCTGAGCACCCTCCTTACTGCAGGGCTGTGATCTGGGAGATTTAGCTCTAGCTCTACCTCTTCAACCCACCTTCCCAGCCCCATCACCATCACTACCATGAGCTTCTACCATCAGTACTTTATTGCAAACTCTGAGTGCCCTCATCTGGCAATCAGTCCTCTGCATACTGGCAAGGCAGCTCAGTCTGTGGTGCCTACTTGCCCATGCATCCTTGTCAGCCAATCAAGTGTGCAGGCTGCTCCACTGCCATTCTCTACCTGCTGTCTCCAATTTTTTTCTTCCTGAACAGGTAGACATAGGGTAGATCAACAATACACTTACATAAAAAGGCTGAAGAATAAACCTTTCTTTCACGTGCATACAATCCAAAAGAATTTTTTTTTGGTGTCTCATCACTCAGCTTCAAAGAGGAAAATTTCCTTTCCCGGTGCCACAGAGGACTATACAGTTAGTGAGCCAGTAAGTTCGCTTTGATATTATGAAGCCAGTGCAGGACAGAAGATTCCCAGTTGATTCATCCGTACAGTGTAAGCAGCATTAGAGCTGCAGTCACTTTCTTTAGGAGGACCTAAGAAAAAAGTCACTGCTGGCTACAGCTAAACCAGGTTTATGATTGTCCTAAAAATACTAGATTTTCAAAAAATTTTTATTGTCTATTTAGTTTGTTAGAATTCTTAGAAGCAAAGAAGATTCTTTGAGCTGGTGAGAAGCCCATTGATGAAGAATGGAACAAAATTCCAGACAGAGGGAAAAACCTGTGAGAAGGCCCTGAGGCAAGCAAAGGTTTGACAGGTGCTCAAGGCCTGGGAGATCGGTATGATAGAAGTAGAAAGAGTAAAGGGAAGGAGTGGTAGGAAAAGAGGTTGAGAAGATGAGGCCAGATCACACAAGGCTTTGCAGGAGATGGTCATTTCCATTTTCTTTTAAATGAATGGAAAGACACTAAAAAGTTTTAGGTGGGAGAATAATATGATCAGTTTTTATTTTAATAAAATCACTCTGGATAATGAAAGGAAAAGGACTTGGGAAGAGAGAACAGGAGGCCAGTTAAGGGGTTGATATAACAATCCACAGGACATGAGGGTGGCCTGGACTAAAATGACAGCAGTAACTTTAAGATTCCTTTTGGAGAAAAAAATTCAACATCAATTGCTGATAGATTTGATGTGGAAAATAAAGGAACATGAAGACTTGAGGTGTATTCCTAGGTTTCTGATTTGAACAACTGAGTGGATAAGGATGCCACTAGAAATTCCACTGTGGGGGTGGAGAATCAAATTATATTTCATATTAGACATTTAAAATTTTTTATGAGACTTCCAAATGAAGATGTCTTAAAGACAGTTGAATATGTGAAGCTGGGACTCAAAGGAGTGTTCTGAACTAGGGTTAAAAATGTAGAAGTTATTAGATTTAAGATGGGTTTTTAATCATTAGGAATGGCTGAAGATCACTTAAGCCCTCATCTCTCTCTCTGCTTTTTCTCTAGATGATCTCATCCAGGCGAACGGGATATAAACTATCCTATGATGATTTTTTCTTCTTCTGAGAAGCTGATGAGATTAACAGTAACTAAGTGAGTTGTTCTTAAACAAGGTCTATTGGCCCCTTCCCAGAGAAAGGCTTACCTATCAATAGAAGGAAATAGAATTATATGCAGTATCTACAGATACAGTTAAATTTCTTTTCAATAATTATGTTTAAGGTTCTTGGTCAAAATCCCTCCATTTGGGGATTTTGCTGTCACTAGAGTCCCTTACTGCCCCATCCCCATTATGCCCACTGGGCTGTGACACAGGCAGATTCTTATATTGCTGAAAGCCCAACAGTGGAAAAGACTGCCTAGGTCTGCAGCCTAGAGATTGTTTTAAAAATGTGTGAAGTCTCACTTTCAGGCACAGGGCCAGCAACTGTACAGTGTGTTTTAGTTACCCATTGCCGAGTAATTACCCCTAAATTTAGTGGATTAAAATAATAAACATTTATTATTTCACACCATTTCTGAGATTCGGGAATCTGGGAGTAGCCTAGCTGGGTGGTTCTCCAGAGGTTGCAGTCAAGATGTTAGTTGGAGTAGTAGACATCTGAAGGCTTGAATGAGGCTGGAGAACCCATTTTTACATATCTCTTGGCAGGAAGCCTCAGCTCCTTGCCACATGGACCTCTACATAGAGCTGCCTGAGTGTCCTTACATCACGGCATCCTCAAGAATGAGTGATCAAGATGGCAAGAAGGAAGCCACAATGCCTTTTATATCCTAATCTCTCTCAGGATGTTACACATCATCACTTCTACTCATTCTCTTCACTGGAAATGAGTTACTCTGTATGGTCCGCACTCAAGGGAGGGAGGAATTAGAATCCACCCTCTAAAGTGAGGAGTATCAAAGAATGTGTGGACATATTTTAAATCACCACCAGGTAATACCTGAACAGCACAATTACCAACGCATGCAAAAGAGTCTTGCCTCTTGGTATCCTCCAATTTCATTTCTTTGTGATTAAAAGAATTAAAATACGGTTTTGCCCGAAGTGGAAGGTCATTCCAAATTTTGACACATCCTAGACACATAGCCTACAAGGCACATCATGGCCTGGCCCTTGCCTCTCCTCAATCTCATCTTTAACACTGCTCTCTTAGGCCTCTTACTATAGTCATTTTGACTACTTGTAGTTACCCAAATCCACCATACTCTAACTCACTTCTGGGCCTTCACCCCTGCTATTTCCTCTGCTTAAAATACTTCTACATCCCCACTATTTGCATGACTTATTCCTGCTCAGTTTTCACACTTTGGTGCTAGAACTGATCTTTTCTAAAAATTAGCCCCTTCTCTACACTGGATCAGATGTCCATTTTATATGCTTCCACATATCCTGTACATACATTTGCCAAAATATCTACTATCATACCCTAATTATTCGTTCCATATTTATACCCTCCTCCCCAGATTGTGAACTTCTTAAAAAGACAACTGTATTCATTTTCACATTTTCAGTTACTAGAATAGTGGCTGGCAAATGGAGATTGTCCAATAACTGTTTATAACAATGAATGGATGATTGGATAAATGAATTTATTAATGAATGAATAAATAGCCTATCATAAAATTTTTCCCCTGAATAGATTCTTATTTAAAACTTTTTCTTTCTGTGGCGCCTGGGTGGCTTAGTCATTAAGCGTGTGCCTTCGGCTCAGGGTCTGATCCCAGGGTCCTGGGATCGAGCCCCGCATTGGGCTCCCTGTTCCGCGGGAAGCCTGCTTCTTCCTCTCCCATTCCCCCTGCTTGTGTTCCCTCTCTCGCTGGCTGTCTCTCTCTCTGTCAAATAAATAAATAAAATCTTTAAAAACATTTTTTTTCTTTTTAATTTTAAATAGGCTCTCATGACCCTGAGATCAAGAGTCGTGTGCTCTACCAACTGAGCTAGCCAGGTGCCCCTGAATAGACTCTTATTATTCAAGAAAGTGGGGGAAAAACTCTCCTCTTCTCTTTTCCACCACATGGTCCTCTGTGTCTACTCAGGTTAATACCAGTGTTAGTATTCCAGTTCTACTGTTGGCTTAAAGAGGCTTTTTCTGGGCTCATTACCTTTCCTACAGTATTTTAAGTGACACACATTCTGAATTGTATAAAACTGACACATGAATCAACATCCAACACAATACTACTTGGTGATAATTTTGTAAATTCATATACCTAAAAAATTTATAATAATAGATTTCTATTTTCCTTTTTTTGTCTTCAATTACAGAATTGAATGTTTCTTTTTTAAAAAAAAATTATTTATTTGACAGAGAGACACAGCGAGAGAGGGAACACAAGCAGGGTGAGTGGAAGAGGGAGAAGCAGGCTTTCCGCTGAGCAGGGAGCCTGATGTGGGGCTCGATCCCAGGACCCTGGGATCATGACCTGAGCTGAAGGCAGATGCTTAATGACTGAGCCACCCAAGTGCCCCAGAATTGAATGTTTCCTAATAAATTTAAGATGTAGGGCTTCTGGAAATTTGCAAATTGGCAACCCAAGCTCACATGTCAAATATCCTTCCCTTCCCAAGTCCCCACAATGCGACCAATAGAATGGAAGAAATTCTATACCACTACTAGAAACTAAAAAAAGCAAAGTCTTACCTTATACTTGAATTTCCAAGAAGTTTCAGCAAAAAATAGGGCACTTGAGAGTACAATCAAGTTAAGTAATACTTGGCCATCATTCACAAAGACAGAGCCTACCATGAAAAGGAAAGGAATTTAAGCTGACCTCAGAACCCAATCAACATCTCCTTGGCTACGCTGAAGATAAGCCAAAAAAACAACTCAGACAAACCTTAGACGTGCTGGAACCTCTAACCAGCACATGGAAAGACCACTTGGAAAGGGGATCCTGTGGCCTGATCACAGCCTACATGCAAAGCTTATATAGGTGGGTAGATGCCTGCGAAGGTGTTAGCACTTGCCAGGTAATTTCCTGGAGATCAGTCTGCTGCCTGCAATTATCTCAGAGCCACAACAGCCAACATAAGAGAGATTGCTCAAAGGTAACACGCTGGTCAAATATTTGCCTCCCTCTGCCAATGTCTCTATCCCTAACTCACATAAACCCTTGGGTCTCTACACTGACAAAGAAAAAATTTACAATAAATCCAAAGGTTTCCCTTCTCTTTTTACTAAGGATTACAAGAAATGAAGACTACACAATCTGGCAACACATGTATCCTGAGAATTGATATCTATGTCACTCAGACATTTGTGACTATGAGAAATAAATATATATATATATACAAAACTCGAAACCATAATAACAAAAAGAGACAGATTTAAGCACATAAAATAAGTATCTTCTAAGTACTAAAACCATTCAACGGCGCCTGGCTGGCGCAGTTGGTAGAGCATGTGATTCTCGATCTCAGGGTTGTATGTTTCAGCCCCATGTTGGGTATGGAGATTACTTAAAAATAAAATCTTTAAAAAGAAAATACTAAAACATTCAGAAAAGATGACAAAAATCTGCAATATGTCTGATAAAGATTAATATCCAACATATATAAAAGCTGCTGATCAATCAATTTTTAATCAATGACAAACATACACATCCATATGAAACATCCTACACAGGAGAACTATGGAATAACCAATTTATAACAACAAAAACCAAAACAAATGAATATGTACACATGAAAAAATAACCTGCCTCACTAGAAATGAAGAGAAATATAAATTAAAAGATACTATTTTTTGGTCCATTAAACTCTAAAAAAAGTACTGCCCATAATTGATTATAACATAAAGAAAAGGAAGGGTATCAGATATCACTGATGATTACATACTAAAGCCTTCTCAAAGGCAGTATCTCTCCACATGTAAAATTCAAGCTCAGTTAAAAAAAATCTACCCTACATAACTACATCTTTGCATAAAAGTCACAAAATATATGGTCAGGGATGTTCACTACAGCATTGTTAGAAAAGGAGGAGGGAAAAATCCAAACTTCCCTCAATAATAACATAGTTAAACAAATAATGGTACATCCTTAGTGTACAGTATGATTATTTTAAAAGATGTGACAGATTCATATATTCTGGCAAAAAAGATATTCAAGGTATACTGTTGAGTGAAAAAAATGAAGAAACAGAAAAATACATTGTAAAACATTCATGGCTAAAAATATATACACACTTAAATATGCCCTGTATACAGATATTAATAATAGTAATAAAACACTCTGAAGGGGTAGTCACAAACTATTAATAATGGCTATTTGTGAAAAGGAAAATGGGACTTAAAGACATTGAAAAGGGTGGATATGAAGATGGGCTTTTCAATTTTATTCCAATTTTGCTGTATTGAATTTTAACAAATATATATTCATTTGCTATTTGCAAAATTAAAAAAAATAACTGAAAAGTAGACAAATATATGCCCAAATGTTAACAGTACCTACTTTGGATCACAGAGTTTCTAGTGATTTTAATTTTAATTTTGTTTTCTTGTATTTTGTAATTCTATAATGATCATATATTAATAATATGTTTAAGTACAAAAATAATTTTTCTTTATAAGTGTAATATTGTTTAAAATGTTTTGATACATTTACACAATCTATGCACATTTAAACTACAATGTAAAGAAACTGATAAGTCTCACATTGGAAAAACAAAGTGGCCGGTAGATGAGGGAGAGACTTTTTACTGGATCCCCTTTGTGCCTTTTCCTATTTCCATGTATCAGCAATTTAGAAAAGTAAGTAAAATTATACACAAATACAATCCCCTCTCCTGATATATATAGTAGCTACTTAAAAAAAGTTCAGGTTTGATTTCTATTTACTGACATACCCAAAAGCTCATGATATACTGGTAAGTGAAAAAATACACAATGGTACTATTGATTCAATTTCATTTTATAAAATATGAGTATATATGCTCAGAAAAAAAAGTCTGTATCAGTGGCTCAATGATTTCCAGGGGCTGTGGGTAAAGAATAGAACTTAGTGCAAAGGTGCGTGAGGGAAATTTTGGCATGATGGAAGTATTCTATACCTTGATTAGGGGTTTTAAAAAGCAGCTATATGCTTTTTAAAAGGTGAATTTTATTAGTAAATGTAAATTATAGCTCAATGAATCTGACCCCCTCTACTACCACCACCACCAAAAAATGTCTATATGGCTATATACCAATATGCCAAAACAATAACAGATTACTGTGATAGATTAGATTATAGCTCAAAAAGATTGACTCTCTCACTTCCCACTTCCATGGGAGTCTATTTCTCTGTTCCATGGTTGTTAGACTTGACCATATGATTTGCTTTAGACTTAGGGTAGATCTAGTGTATTTCTTGACTTTTGCCTTTGAGATTAGCCATATACTTGTAAGCTCGGGCTCATTCTCTTGCATCTCTGTCAATACCATGAGAAAAGTTTCCCCAAGTGGCTGCTGTCTCTTCATCCTGCACCTTAAAAATGAATACACATGGAGCAGATCAGAGCCCTCCCCACAGCAACCAGCAAACACAACCAGTCCTGTAGTCTGAAGAAAAGCTGTATAGCCAGGCTCAACCAACCCACGGATGCATGAGAAATAAATGTTTATTTTTGAATGCCACTAGATTATGTGGTTGTTTGTTATGCAGCATTATTGTGACAACAGTAACTAATATATTATCTCTGGGTGAGAAAGTAATAGGGATTTTTAACCTTTCTTTGTTTTTTTTCTGTTTACTAGGTATTTCAGCATGTATTACTTTTATAAACCAAAAAAAAAACTTTTGTGAGAAAAATAAGATACAAAAAGGTAATTTATATATACATACTGTTTTAAATGATCACTGGCAAGAGCCATTCTATCTCTGAGTCGTTTTTCTGCTTTTACTTGTTCTTCTTTAAAAGCTTTTTCAATGTTGAGTTTCAATTGTTCTTCCCATTTTTTATCTGATTTTATTTTATTCTTTTGGGATTCAATCTGTGCATCACGTTCTTTCATAACTCTACTAAGAAGAAGTCCTGACTACAAAAAAAAAAAAATTGTGGCATTTTAAGAAAATAAAGTCTAATTATGTATAGATATGTTAAATATATAAAGAAATACAAGAAAACCCAAATAGTACATGAAAGTGTTTCACTCTTTCTGTCTGGTAAAATTGATACTGCTTTGCAAATTCAATAGCCTTTTTTCTTTCTCCCTGTTTGTGTATTTCTTCCTCTATATCAAGAATTTGTCTTTCTGCCTCTATTTCTTCATCACGCTTCTTTTTGGCTTCAAGTTTCTGTTCTTTCATTCCCTAAAAAAAGAAAAAAATCAGTCTTCTGTTTTTGTTTTTCAACTTAATTTCACAAAATTTAACATTACATATAATGAAATAATTTGGGCTTTCACTATGAGTTTTTATTGTATTTGCACATATCATTAATCAAATATGACGTTACACTTATAAGCTAATATTTTAATTGAATTTTTTTGGTAGGTAACACATTTACATGGTTTAAAACCCCAAAATATTGCAGAGGTATACAGTGAAGCTCCCCCTCCAATCCTAACTTCCATTAGCAATCTCTAAGATAGCCACTATTATCAGTT